>NW_018250994.1:24363-45879 GCF_001263595.1 Phalaenopsis equestris
ATTGGTTGAAAAAAATTCATTCCAAATTGGTCTAACCTCCTTGAAATTGCAGCAACTTGATTTGCTGACATAGTAAATGCATCAGATTCATGAATACTGGCTACTTTCTTTGGATTTACCCTCTCATAAGGCCATTCAAAATTATTTGTAGTCATTTCTTCAATTGAAGCATAAGTGTCATGAAAAGGTTTTGACATCAACGAACCACCACCACCAGCATCGATAATAAATCTAAGAGATCCAGCTAATCCATTATAAAAAGTTTGAACTATTAGCCAATCTAGTATTGCATGGTGTGGAAACTTTCTTAAGAGTTCATTAAATCATTCCCATGCTTCATAAATAGATTCCCTTTCAAACTGATAAAAAGATGTAATATCATTTCTAAGTTTTGCAATTTTTGAAGGTAGAAAATATTTAGTAAGGAATTTTTGTGCTAAATCACCCCAAGTTCTGATAGATCTAGGTGCTAACAAATTCAACCACATCTTAGCTTTATCACTTAGCGAGAAAGGAAAAAAAACCTAAGTCTTATGGCATCATCTGATATATCATCATATTTAAATGTAGCGCACAATTCTAAAAAATTGGCAAGATGTAAATTTAGATCCTCAGTTGGTGATCCCCTAAACTATTTATTTGATATCATTTGGATAATAGCAGGTTTAAGCTCAAATGAATTAGCCATTACATTAGGTTTTTGAATACTACAATGAAGTTCATCTACAGTAGGGTTGGCATAATCTCTTAAAGGTCTAAATTTTCCTAAATTCTTGATGATTTCAACATTTTGATTGTTTTGTTTCGCCATTTCTAAAAAATTTTTTAGATTTTTCAAGATTTTTAATTTTTTTGGTTTTTCTGATTTTCTTAACAGTTCTTTCTAATTCAGAATCGTATGACACTAGTCTTTCAGAACCCGAACTACGCATACACAAACATGAAATAAAATGAAATAAAATTAAACACACAAAATAAAATACTATAATTTTTTTAAAGTTTAAATAAGACTTTCTAAAAATTGAAATTTGGTTTTAAATCAATTTTTGAAATCTTTCCCGGCAACAACGCAAAAAACCTGCTCCCAACTATTTATATGCAAAGTATAACAATGTCTTTAAATATATTTTTCACTTATATTTTCTTATTTTGCGATAACACCAAAAAATTGATCCTGAAGAAAATAAGAATTTAACTTTTCAATTTATATATGTATTGGGATACTACGCATGTATACGTATCGTTATCAAGTAATATAAGACTTTTTGATTAAGTCCAAATATCGAACCCACGGGAAAAATATGCAATATGCACTATTGAACAGAAAACTTTATATTCTAAAAAGACAATTACTTAAACTATAGATAATTTGATAGTAATTAAAATTCATATCTTTTTGGTATTTTTAATATTTTGACAAAACAATAACAACTTCTAAATAAATTTGGTTGAGAAAAGCATAAATTATGAAAATATGTTTAACCTTTTCATGAATCAGTAATAAGTATAGGAATTATGTTGTGGAAGTATGCAAATTGTGTTGTGTCAAATAGGAGTAATAATATTCTTTACCCTTACTAAAGATGCTATAAAGAACATTGGCTAATTTAAAGTTTGAATAGTTGCTAGGCAAAGAAGATAACTACTCTCACTCTAGAGTTCCCTCGATTCTCACCACCTGGGGGCTAACATCTCGCATCAAGAACTAAAACAATAAATCAAGTTCGGGGTTTTAACCTGTCACTTTAAAGTCCTCTAACTCTACACCTTTCAAAGATTATTTTCCTATTTATTTGCACTAAATCATATGAATTACATTCTCATTCATACAACCTCATGTGATTCTTTCTAATTGTTGACCGAGACAATACCATCCCGGTTCTTACATGTTCACACAACAAATTTTAACTTCTAGATGGACCAGATCAAGAAGTAAATGAAGTGCATGGAATTAAATCATCATAACTTCTTCCAACATTAAAGATTAATACTCTCCGATTAATACTCTCCACAACTTTTGTCAAACACATTAATTACTTATCATTTTACTGAGAAAGATAAGGAAAACTACTCAGAATCCATGGAGAAAATAAAACCACACATTAGTTTAAAAGTAGAAATTATTGTCAAACCAACAAGAAGTCTCAATTAAAACCAAAAGTCTCGATCAAAACCAAAAGTAGTTTAAAAACAAAGATAAAATCTTATCTTTAATCTTCCACCAAACTCTTGAAGTTCCTTTGATTATCTTCTCTTTTACAACACACTAAACTCTCAAAAATAAAACTAAAAACAAAAGGAAAAAGTAAATTTTGTGATGCCTGAATCTCTCTACAAGATTCTCCACGATCTCCTTAGGACTCAACACTCTCTTACTCTTCAAGCACCACACTCAAATTTCTCAACTTCCTTCTTTTATAAATTTCCCAAGAGGTGCCTTGGGAACTCTTCAAAATGTGTCCAAATTTGATGTATTCTCCAAGGGATGCCTTCACAAGTCCTTGAATAATATTTTCGTTCCTAGTGGTCATAACCACCCTCTTTAGCCAATAGGTACCTCAAATGCCTCTTTAAAATTCAGCCAAATGAAGAAAACTGCCAAATAACTGCCTCTGGCGCTTAGGCGCGACTTTCTCTGTTTCACCGACGCTTAGGCGCCAAAACACTTTTGTACAAATTTCACATTTTTGCTCCAAATTTGATCATTTTTCACTCCTTTTAGCATTTTTTAACTTTTTACTTGTACCTAAAAGAAAAACACACAAATATCTTCCATTAAAGCGCAATATCTCAAAAATAGGTATAAAAATTTGTCTAAAAATACTATATATTTTAGGTGTATCAGGCAGTCATGACTTTAAATTGACCTCTGCACGGCCAAGGAAGAGAATGCTTGGAACCTTAAGAAAACTCTACCAAAATCTCACCGGAGCCTCTCTAAACCATTCTAAGTGCAATCCCCTTGCTCTCAGCCACTGATAGCCACCCCTTAGAGCCAATTTCTTCACTAAAAATTGCCCTAAAATCAGGACAGATCTCTCCTCTCCACCACAGTGCACCAAACTTCAATTAATTGTGCAAACACCATCCCCACAGTAAAAGAAGTTGATTCCCCACAAAAGTCCCCTCTGAAACAGCCCCTAGGATAGCTCTAGACCAACACCTGAAATCGAGTTTGATCGCAATCATACCTAGAAACTTCACCAGGGCTTGAGAATTTATCCGCAGGTTTGGTGGGTCCAATCTAAGCTACCACAATCATCTGATTGAGACCTCCCCTCTCAAACAAAGGTATTGAACTCCAACCTTGTTGTAACCATCGACCGAGCTTATTTTGATTCTCCATTTGTAATGACTTGATTTCATACTCGATTAACCGTATAGATGTGTTTGTCTTGAGTAGATGAAGGTTTAGAAATAAAACCCATGCAATTTGGTTGAGTCTAGGCTAAGATCTTAAGGTTTAGTGTGAACGGTTCTCAGGCTAAGTCACTTGGGGACGATGAACGGATGTCATATGATCGCCCGTGTATCCAATGGATGGAGGAGATCGAGCTGGACAGACTCTTGGTGCGTGAACCGCGGGCCACGTGGCAGCTGAGGTGAATGGCGGTGTCGAATAGTAGAGCGTCGCGTGTGAGTTCAGAGCTGCCGTAGGTTGAGTTGGCGCCGCGTGGATAACTAGAAGATTATGAGATTTCTAAATTATTTTAAATGCCTAAACTTCAAAAATCCATATCTTTCTCTAGAAAAATCATAAAAATAAAAGAAAAATATCCTCTTGCCATGTGAACAGATAAAAATAATGTGAACTAAAAATAAAAATTATTTTCTGAATCACTGATTTTTTAGTGAATTAAATACTCTCTGGAGTATTTTATGTGGTATTTCAATTCTCCATGACTAAATATTGTTCACCATGACTTAAAATTTTGAGAGTTCATTCCTCAAGAAAGAGGCTATGTCTTCCGATTTTCCAAGATCAGAGGACATCTCTATGCTTCTAGCCCTAATTTTCAAGCTAATGTGACTATTTTGGCTTATTTCAATTATATAAATCAAAATATCATTTAAAAATTTATGGGAATAATTTTATTAGGTTTCCTATAGATAGAGAAGTCTAGGAAAAATATCATGATGTCTTGAATTATCTTGTAAATTTCTATATTTAATTAAATGTACATATCTTGTGTTAATTTTTTTAAACTATATACTTATAAAAAATTGACAAAATCAATCCCACATTGTTCTTAAAAAACATGTTTATCGATTGTAAAAATGTAAAAACTATTTGATTAAGTTCAAGCATTGAAGTTCATTTTCTAAGGAACCTTGTATTTTTGTACAAAAATAATTATATTAAATTAAATACACTTGGGAAAATTATGAAAAGCCATTTTCTGAGTTCCTTGTGATCAGAGACACTTGGGGAAAATAAAATTATTTTTTTAGAAAATACTTAATTTTTTATCCTTATTTTGAATTTTAAAATGATTAAAAATAATTAAAAAAATCCCAAAAAAAATAAAATATTTCAAAATGTGCCTAATGGTTTCCTGATCACTTGGGACTCATTAAACTATTTTTCCTAATTTTCCTAAATTAAAATAAATTTTAAAAGTTTAAAAATGAATTTTCCTTTTTTTCCCATTAAAATAATTATAATAATTTAATTCAAAAAATCATGAAATTTTGGCTAAGTATTTCTCTAACCTAGGAAAACCTCTAATAATTTTCTCATAAATATAAACTTTATTTTGGAAAAAATCAAATAAATTAATTTCTAAGGAATCTTATTTTTTGGGTTTAAATAAATATTTAATTTAGATTAAATTTTGATAAGTCTACATATTCTCCTCTATCATTATAATTATCTCATGGATATGACACTCTAAACCCTCAAAGTCATTTGGGTTATATATAATGAGTTATGAAGTGAGGTACCCCAAGGGCAAAGTGATAATTTTAGACTTAGGTGCCTTAATCAAAATTTAGGATTAACCAAGGGCAAATGAGTAATTTTGATCTTAATAAATATGTTTGGATGATTAAAATACAATGGGATTAAAATGTAGAAGCTCACTCATCACCCTTGCACAACATCAACAAAATCATAATTCTCTTAATCTTCATGACTTGAAAGTCAATTAAGATCAAACTATTCTTAAGTGATGGGCTTAAGTAAACTCAAGTTGATTTGATTGGTGATGAACATCTTTAAGCACTGCTAGCCTAACTTTAATTATGTGCACCATAATCTTTAAATGACCTAAACTTGCCTTAGGGGCACCCACTCACACAACATTTAAACAAAACATCAATTGATTAATTGGGTATTCTATCCTCGGGATAATTAAATTGTCAAGTTTCACTAAGTAACAGGATAGTCACACTTTGACCACAAATGATTAATGGAACAATATAATAAGTTCAAAACTCAAAATATTTCAAGAGATCTTAAAATTGGTCAAGGGTCATGCCTCGAGCATTTTGAAATGTATTGGACATTCTGAAGAGCAAATTGGACTTGCCGAAATTGTGCTTGCTATATTTTTGTTCTAAAATCATCTATTAGGATCTTCTGAGATTCAACAAAATCATAACTTGGGGTTTGGTAGCTAAACCTTCATCTACTCTTGTAATTAAAATTCCCTACGAAATTATATACATGTCTTGCAAGTACTGACCTTTCAGGTGGTGGAACGTGAAGAATCAACATGTACGCTTTTAAATTAATGCTTTTACCTTTTCTGTACTTCCTGTCTTAAGCTTACATGTTAAACAACGATGTCACCCTGCATGAAAACCAAAACTGCTAGGATAGCCGCAAAACCAAAACCAAACTAAAATCAATCAAGATAAAACTCACCGCCACAACATTCAAAATATAAGACAACTCAAAATTTAATATCAAACATTACAAAAACCACAATTGCAACTAAATTAAGACGTCTCTATCGGATGATCGGAATCCCTCAGAAGAGGTGACCAACGGTTGACGAAGCTTCCCACGGTCTAAATGAAATTATGGAACTCATTAAGTTGAGCTTAGTAAATTCATTTTGATTAAGTGAATCTAACAGAAAATAGAACCATAGGGACATTTGATTTGACATTATAACTTGACACATTAGAAAACTTAAATTCGTCACGACGAGGAGCTTGGAGCTAGCACTTTGGGCAGCACAACCATTTTTAACAGCAAGAGGATCTACAACAACATATCTTTCCTTAGAATTAAACAATAAGCCATAGGATTTTGAGGTTGTTGGCTTATGCAACATAAATCCTCAACTCATCTTTATGTCTTTTTTATAGATCTGTTGTACAGTATAAACCCTAACTCGTCTTAGGATTCCGAGGTTGTCGTTCATCATGACCAAATCCTCACATCTTCCAGGCTATTTGTGTGATCATTTCACATGAATGTAAGCCCTAACTAATAAAATTTGTAGAATGAAACATTTAAATATTTCTCCTCAAAATTGAAGCCAAACCATAGGGTAGCTTGGGAAGTTACCGAGGTTCTCCTCTTGATCTATGACATCCCCTAGTCTCTCTTCCTTTGGAATCTATGATAAATTTTCCAAATTTGAGTCATTCCCCTTTCACACCTCTTTGTCCGATTTTGTTGAAAAGTCCTACACTTTTGACCTCTTTGAAGATAAAATAGGGAACTTGTAGGCAAATAAAATGGTTTCACAGACCAAACAAATGTCATATATTTCTTAGTTTCTTTGATTGAGCCTCAGCCTCAAGACTTGTGTTTATATTTCGGGATAGATACATGACATGAGGTGTAGTGCACTTTCATTTGAACTATGAAAAACATGGGATTAGTTTGATTTCATATTTTTCTAAACTCCATTCATAACCCTAAACCCAAACTTTGTTTACTTTGATCCCTTGATCCTTTGGGAGACTCATGTAGATGGTCCCCTAGATCCACTAGCCCTAGGTTGGGGTTTAGCTAGGAACAGTACATAGAGAACCCAAATGGGGATTCCATTGGTCCATGGCTTATTTATGGCGGTTGGCACCCCAACTCTACAAAAATGCCCAATTTAGCCTTTTGCCCCGCTTGACCTTTTGCCCCCTAAATCTACCCAAATTACGTAAACACCCCCAAACCCCAAATTTGACCAAAACTCTGAGTTTCACCCAAAATACCCAAATTTGTTCTAAAATCATTTCAAACAATTTCAAACTACCCAAATTGCTCAAAACCACCAAAACTTTCCAAAATTACCAAAATACCTCCAAATTTGCCAAAATTACAATAAAATCCTTGGTGGCCCAAACTTTCCCAAAACCCCAAAATCATCTCAAGAATGTCCCCAAAACCAAATTGGACCCTTCAATTGAACTCAATTTGGCCAATTTGACTATTTAATTTGATTAATTTAACCAACTTTGACAAAAGCCCTAAATTACCATTAAAGGCCCAATTTCCTCAAATTCACCCCAATTGTCCATCAATTTGACCCCAATCTCCTACAATTTCAATTCCAAACTCAAATTCATCATGCCAATGATCATTTCAAACCAAATCTAAGCTTAATTGACCCATTTCTTGAGCTCAATTTTGATTCAAATCAAAACCCCTAATTTTGAACATATGACCCAATCTCACCCAATTGAACCGCATGGCCCACTCAATTGCCACAATTTGGATCCAAAACTCTTCAAAACACTTCCAAATACCAAATTTATCTCTCAATTGGTCTTTATCAAGCTTCAATTCCACTCAATTTAAACCTAAATCCAATATCCCTTAATTTGCCCCAATTTAGCCACATGCTCCAATGTCACCTAATTGAATACCCAAACCCCGAAATTGACACCCAATTGATGTCACTAGTAGACCATTTTTAACCATCAATTTGGACTCAACCCAACATTAGGCCAACCTAAGCCCAAGTCTAGCCCAATATACCCAAATTCATCAAATGTCCAAATTCCTTCAGATTGACCCACCAAATCAACTCAAAATCACTCCAAATATTTCTGAAATCCTTTGTGAAAATCATCCAAATTGCTCAATCAATTGAGTCCAATATCATGTCTAGCCTAACCCAAACCCAACTTCTAGCCATTTTGACCCAAATTAAACCCATGCACCAAAATTGACCTAGCCATGCTGAAGTCACCAAATTAATGACACCACAACCACCAAATGGACCCTAGTGACCAGGCTACACTCACTTAGCCCACCCTAGATAAGACATGGACCAATGGTCCCTTTATTTACGGGATTTTAACCTTTTTTAGGCCTAAGCCAAAATATCTCCACCATCATGAAAAAACAATAGTCGTTAATCATAATTAACCCTCCCCCTTGGCTCACCTGACCTCTCTAGCCACCACCCCTGACCCTGTCAGTCGGCCTAGTGGCCGAAAAATGCCAAAATCGAGAGCCACATGCTTTAACTCAAACCCAATTTCACCCATCCAATGCGCCCAGCTCTGATTGGCTCTTAGCACTTTGAAGCCTTCCACATAAGCACTTAATTGAACTCAAATTGAAGCCCTAAGCTCCACCCTAAGCCCCTCTATTTAAACCAACTTCTCTATGGCCAAAAGAGAGCTAACCAAAAATCCTAAGGGAAACTCCGCCAAAATATCACCAGAGACTCTCCAAGCATTCCTAAGCTCAAGCTAACCATCTGCCCCCCTCTAGTTCCCTGTATGAGAGTTCAATTTTGAGCTCAAAATCTGGCCGGAACCAGGACACATTTCTCCACAGCCCCACAGAGAACCAAACTCTAATTAATTGCGCACCCACCATCTCCATAGTGAAAGGAGTTCATCCCCCATAAAAGCCCCCTCTCAAACAACTTCTGACCTAGCTCTAGACCAACACCTGAAATCGAGTTTGATCAAAAACATAGCTAGACAATTCACCAGGGTCTAAGACTTCATCTAAAGGTTTATTAGATCCAATCAAAGATACCACAACCATCTGATTGAGGCCTCCCCTCTTAGAAAAAGGTATTGAGCTCTAACCTAACCTATGCATGTTTTGATTCTCTATGTGTAATGACTTGATTTCATGCTTGTTAAACCATATAGATGTGTTCGTCTCAAGTAGATGAAGGTTTAGAAACAAACCCCATGTGATTTGTTGAGTCTAGGTGATGATCTTACGATTTTAGTGTGAACATCTCACGTGTTATGTCATTTGGGGATGATGAATGAATGTCGTCCAATCACGCATTTATTCCATGAACGACTGAGATCGTGTTGGACAAACGGATGGAGCAAAAAGATGGGCTAACAACGTGGCTACGTGGCTGGCGGCATCAAATGGTGGAGCGCCGCGTGTAAAGCTCGGAGCGGACGAGGTTGCGTTGGCTCTGACTGATTTAAGTAGAAAAATATGGGTTTTATGAATTATTTTAGATGTCTGATCTTTAAAAATCCATATTTTTCTCTAGAAAAATCATAAAAATAAAAGAAAAATATCCCCTTGCTCAGTGAATAGAGGAGAATAATGTGGACTAAAAATAAAAAATTATTTTCTTACTCTCTGATTTTTAAATTAAATACTCTCTTGAGTATTTTAATTCATTATGATCAAGCATTGCTCACCATGACTTGAAACTTTTAGGGTTTATTACTTATGACAGAGGGGATCTTCTTTGAATTTTCCAAGGTCAGAGAGCATCTCTGTGCTTCTAACCCTAATTTTCAAGCTATGATGGCTGTTTTGGCTTATTTTAATTATATAAATTAAAATATCATCTGAAAAATTATGGTAATAATTTTAGTAGGTTTCCTGTGATCAGAGAAGCGTAGAAAAATTTATATGATGATTTGAATCATTTTGTACATTTCTATTATTAACCAATTGCATATATTTTGTTTTAATTTATGTAAATTAAATATTAGTTTAAAATTGACAAGATCAATTCCACATTTTGTATAAAAATTATGTTTATCCAGTGTAAAAATTTAAAAAAATACTTGATTAAGTTTGAGCACTAAAGTTGATTTTCTAAGAAACCTTATATTTTTGTACAAAAATAATTATAATAAATTAAATATACTTGGGAAAATTATGAAAAGTATTTTTTTGAGTTCCTTGTGATCAGAGGTACTTAGGAAAAATAAAAGTAATTTTTGAGAAAGATTTGATTTTTTTAGCCTTATTTTGAATTTAAAATAATTAAAAAATCCCAAAAACATAAAAAAATAATGTAAAATGTGCCTAATGGTCTCCTGACCACTTGGGACTCATTAAAATATTTTTCCTAACTTTTCCAAGTTAGAAATAAATTTTAAAGCCTCAAAAATATATTTTTTCTTATTTTTCTCATTAAAATTATTATAATGAATAAATTAAAAATAAAAAATATAGAAAATTTGATTCTCTGAGTCTTCCGAACTCAGAGAAATTAAATAAGAATATAAAATGATTTTTGTAATTAAAACATTATTTTCCATTTAATTAAATCATATAAATTTGTTAATAATTAAATAATAATAATAAAAATTTAATTCAAAGAAATCATGAAATTTTGCCTAACTGTTTCTTTGACCTAAGGGGGCTTCTAGTAATTTTCTCATGAATAAAAACTTTATTTTGGATAGTTAAGTAAAATCAACTTTAAAAATACTACTTTTTAAATTTAAATGATTATTTAAACTAAATTAAATTTTAAAAATCCAAATTTTCTCATTTGATGTTTTAATTGACCCATGGATAGGACACTCTAAATTCTCAAAGTCATTTGACTTTTTATTAATGAGTTATGAGGTGAATAGCCCCAAAGGCAAAGTGGTAATTTTAAATTTCGGTGCATTAATCTAAATTTATGATTAATCAAAGGGAAAATGGGTAATTTTGAAATACAATGGGATTAAAAGGTAGAAACACACTTACCACATTTTCACAATATCAACAAAATCATGATTTCCCTAATCTTCATGACTTGGAAGTAAACTAAGATCAGATGATTCTTAAGTGATCAGCTTAAGCTAGGGAGATGATAATTTACTTATCTTAAGCCTGAAATTGATGATGGTATGATTTTTCAATAAGAATAAAGAGCACTTAAACCAAAATTTTGCTTGCCACTAATTTTGCTGTTATGATTGTTAAGGGTTTGGTATTGACCTAGGTTTGATACCTAAACTCAATTGATCGGATTTATAAGATAACATGATTGGTGATTAACATATTTAAACCCTCCAAGCCCATTTGTGATAGGCACCAAATCTTTATTGACTTGAGCTTACCCCAAGGACATTCATGCATATAACCTTTAAGTAAAGTATCAAATTGACTTAAGTAGCCTATCATTAGGATAATTGATTTATCAGGTTTCACTGGGCAACGGGGTAGCCACACTCTAACCTCGGATGATTAATAAAACAATATGATAAGTTCAAAAATGAACTCAAAATAATTGAAATAATTCAAAAGATCTTCAAAGTAGTTCAGGGTCATACCCCGAGCACTTTGAAATCTATTGGACATTCTGAAGTGTTATATTTTGTTTTAGAATCATCCACTAAGAACTTCGGAGGCTCAATCGAATCATACTTTGGGGTTGGATAGCTATATCTTGATCTGCTCCTGCAATTTAAATTCTTTGCAAAATTATATACATGTCTTGCAAGTATTAACCTTTCAGGTGGAGGAATGAGAAGAATCAACAGATACACCTTTTAAATTATTGTGTTTACCTTTCTGTACCTCTTGCTTCAAACTTGCATGTTAAACAATAATGTCACCCTACATGAAAACCAAACTACTAGGATAGCCACAAAACCAAAACAAAAATTTAAAAATCAAACAAGATAAAATTCACCACCACAACATCCAAAATATAAAACAACTCAAAATTGAATCACAAACATCACAAAATAAAAATCGTAACTAAATTTAGATGTCTCTATCAGATGATTGAAAATCACTCGGAGGAGGTAACCTACGGTTGCTAACAAGATTTCTCACGGTCTAAATGAAAGTATTGAACTCATTAAGTTGACTTTAGTAAATTCATTTGGACTAAGTGAATCCAAAAGAAAATAGTGGTGTCAGAACGAGGGAACCGTAGGATCCCAACCGGTGTCGCTCTAATCAACTTTAATATGCCCCATAATATTTAAATAACCATAACCTTAGGGACATTTGATTTGACATCATAAATTGACACATTAGAAAACTTAAACTCGCAACGACGAGGAGCTTGGAGCTAGCATTGTGGGCAGCACGACAATCTTCAACAGCAAAACATGTCTACACCAGCTAAACCATTCTTTTTAGAATTAACAAACCAAGCCATAGGACTTCGAGATTGTCCGTCTAGTGCAACGTAAATCCTCGACTTATCTTTAGGCTTTTGTATAGCTTTGTTATACAATATAAGCCCTAACTCGTTTCAAGATTTCAAGGTTGTTGCTCTTTACGACCTAAATCCTCACATCTTCCAGGTTATTTGTGTGATTGTTTCACACGAATGTAAGCCCTAAGTAAAAAAAAATGGCAGGATGAAACATTTAAATATTTCTCCTCTAAACTGAAGCCAAACCATAGGGTAGCTTAGGAAGTCACCGAGGTTTGTGACATCATCTAGTTCTTCTTCCTTTGGATTACAAAAATATATGTTCCAAATTCGAGCCATTCTCATTTCACATCTCTTTGTCCGATCTCGTTGAAAAGTTCTATTTATTTGACCTCTTTGAAGATAATATCCCCTAATTTTTATAGAGAGTTTTCTTAGGCAATTTCGGTTGTCTAAGATGTAATTAACTATAAGGGCTTGCCTTTATAGGAAAATTTTCCGAACCCAGCTTAATAAACCCTATGTAATTTTTCATATTAAATAGGGGAAATTGTCAGTTTATAAATAAAATGATTTTCACAGACCAAACGAATGTCATATATTTGATCGAGCCTCACCCTCAAGTCTTATGTTTACCTTTCGGGGATACATGGCTTGAGGTGTAGTGCTCTTTCATTTAAACTATGAAAGATACGAGATCAGTTTGATTTCATATTTTTTTAAATATATATATGTAAATTAAATATCCCTCTGAAGCAGGTGATGGGATTTCGATTCCGGCGATCGACAGCTTCCAAAGGACGACCCCATCAAAATTTGTGTCGACATGCACAAGTTGTGGATCATATAGGTTATAGTGGGGAGCTGTGATGATGTTTGTAGGCCATAGAGGCAAGAGTGAAGAGCTATAAGGAAGGAGATTTAGGAGTCTGAATAAAGTCACCATCTTCGAGAGGCATTGTTGCACCGTTTTGGGATGCATTGCTTTATTGTCATCGAGGAGTGTCATTGCACTATATTAGGCATGTATTGTTAAACCAACTTTTGGAGGCTTCCTCACACCATATGTGAAGTGTGATACAACATCATCATGGTGTGTCATTACAATGCATTCAAGGTGCATTATTACACAATCTTTGGAAGGCATCGTGACACCATATGTTGGGTGCATTGTTGCACGATCATCGAGGTGTGTCATTACATCATAGTTGGGGTGTGTTGTTACACCTTTTTTGGGAGGCATTGCCATATCATCATCAGATTGTGTCGTTACATCATATTCGGGGTGCGTTGTTACACGATGTACTAGATTACATATTTCTTCGTCGGGTGATTCACTGTTCCAAAATGTACATTGGGATTCTACTATACATATTATAACTCAACATGGGACTTTGCTGCAAGGAGTAAGTAGTCGTTGATTGTGGTCTATGGCGGCCAAAGGGAGGTGGTTGGAGTTGATCGTGGACGATGATCAGAGATGGGCGGAGTTGGTGGTAGTCAGAGGTGGCTGACACTGTTGGTCGGAGTTTACGACAGTCAAAGATGGGAGGTGTGGAAGGTATCCGTCGAATCTGTCGAGCATAACCTATGCTAGATTTCAACTCCACCTACAAGATTCAATCTTCTTTTGGCTTAAGGTCTAGGCCTTCTCTTTATAGGGGTAGGGCTCTATTTATAGAGTCCATATTGCAAATAAGGAAGGAATCCATGCTACTTTGATTAAATGCCTTAGAGAGATTTCTTCTATAAGTAGCATTTGGTGACCATTAAAGTGCCTTAATGATGCTATATATGAGAGATCTTAGGCTCGTTAGGTTCTTCTTGCTAAAATGCTCAATTTGACTATAAGTATGTCAAATTTGGAATCTGTTTGACCTTTCAATTATACATTGAAAACTTGAAATCACAGTTTAACAACTTTATTTGGACTAACTTTAACTTGGATTAGACCAATTTTAGTACCATTGAGTCGAGCCAGTTAGTTTGATTATAAGTATGCTGAAATTGGAGTATTGTATGACTAATCAGAGTTTGAATGTTTCTTGCACAAAAAATTACCTCGAGATTTATGTCATGCCTCAAGATCTGTGTGATGCTTTAAGATTAATGTTAGATGATGCAAATTTGTTAGTGGTGTTTCAGTTGTCCCTAATATTCGGGTGAGACCAGCTTCAATGTCGGTTCAGTTTAGGTGATGCAATTTAAATAGAACCTAAAGCATGAAATGGTTTAGGTTCAGTTTAGGTGGGACCAAAGATTTAAGTTATCTTAGGTTCAATTTAGGTTGAACCTTAAGATTTGGTTTTATTTAGATTCAATTTAGGTAGAACCTAAGGTTGTTTTTATTTAGATTCAATTTAGGTAGAACCTAAGGTTTAAGTTTATTTAGGTTCAATTTTAGGTACAACCTCAATTTGGGTTGAGCATATGATTTAAGTTAACTTAGGTTTTATATGAGTTGAATCAAAGGTTTAGATTGACTTAGGTTCAATGTGAGCTGAACCTAAGATTCTAGGATGACTTAGGTTAATGTGGGTTGAACCTAAGGTTTAGGTTGACTTAATAAGCGTAATTTAAGTAAGGCTTAATGGATGTTTCAAGTCTAATTTAGGTTAGACTTAGGGTTGAACCTAAGGTTTTAGCTTGACTTAGGTTCAATGTGGGTTGAACCTAAGGTTTAGGTTGAAGGAATAAGCGTAATTTAAGTAAGGCTTAATGGATGTTTCAAGTCTAATTTAGGTTAGACTTAGGGCCTATTTGGGGTAGCTTATAAGTGCGGCGGCATTTTTGAAAATGTCTCCTAACCGTTTGGTTTGCACGTTTTTGAAAAGACTGCCTGCCGCGTTTGAGTTTTTTACACTAAACACAAGTCGCAAGTCGACCCGCGGGCCGCATTTCAAGATAAGCCGCTTATCGTGAAATGCTCAAGCTGCCCCCAAACAGACCTTTAATTAGGGTGTAAGGTTACTTATGCTTAATGTAAGTAAGGCTTTAAGTATTAATTAAGTCTAATTAGGATTAGACTTAATTAGGGTTTAGGTTTACTTAAGCCTAATGTAGTTAAGGCTTAACGAATGATTAGGCCTAATTATGGTTAGACCTAATTTTAGTTTATGATTAATTAAACCTAATGTAAATAAGGATTAATTAGATTAACTAGGTCTAATTAGGGTTTGTGGTTAATTAAACATAGTGTAGGTAATTTTTAATTATATTAGTTAGATCTAATTTGGGTTAGACCTAATTAAGGTTTAAGGTTAACTAAACCAAATGCAAGTAAGGTTTAGTTAGATTAATTAAGTCTAATTAAGGTTAGGCCTAATTAGGGTTTAAGGGTTAATTAAACCTAAGGTAAGGTTTAATTAGATTAATTAGGTCTAGTTATGATTAGACCTAATTAGGGGTTTATGGTTAATTAAACCTAATGTAAGTAAGGTTTAATCAGATTAATTAGGTGTAATTTGGGTCCATATGATTTGGACCCAAGGTTTAATTAAACCTTGAAAGTTTGATGTGGGTTTATTTGGGTTAAAACTTGGGTTTAGTCCACCCTACATGAGAGCTAATTTTAGGGATTATTTGTAAATTTAAAAATTTACAATTTTAACCCTAAGAGGTAAAAAATGTCATTTTAAAATTTTCAAAGGATAAAAATTGTCATTTTAAGGTTTAAATATATCATCCTAAATTTTCTAGCCAATTTCTGATTTTCTGATTTTTTTCTAATTATTTTTTAAAATAATTATAAAATTATGTGAAAATTGGTGGTTCTAGGGATTTTTCTTGACCTTGGAAAAATCATAGACTGTTTCCAAGGGTGTAAGGATTGATCCCTAAAAATTTCATAATTTTTGGGTTTACAAATACTTTTTAATAATTAAATTACTTCAGAAAGTTTTAATTAATTAAAAATTAAATATAATTTATCAGTTTTAGATATCATCATTAGGTATTAGTCGAAAAGTTTCATAAAATAAGGGAAAACAAAAAAAAAAGATAGAATGTTTTGCATTATCACAATTGCATTGAAAATGAAAAATTATGCACATAGTAACCGTTTGTTTTTATGTGCAGCCTTTTTAGGCTAAATAGCTGAGAGCTTCATCTCTAATTACAAGGTCAAGAGTTCAAGGATAAGCACATATGAACGTATACATGACAACAACGATAGCAAGAAAAAAATGAAAGGGCAAACAAAAAAATGATGGAATGATTTTCATTATCACAATTGCATTGAAAATAAAAAATTATGCACATAGTAACCGTTTATTTTTAGGTGCAGCCTTCTTAGGCTAAATAGCTGAGAGCTTCATCTCTAATTACAAGGTCAAGAGTTCAAGGATAAGCACATATGAACGTATACATGACAACAACGATAGCAAGAAAAAAATAAAAGGGCAAACAAAAAAATGAAGGAACGATTTTCATTATCACAATTGCATTGAAAATAAAAATCATGCACATTGATATCGTTTATTTTTGTGTGCACCCTGCTTAGGCTAAGTAATTGAGAGCTTCATCACTTTTATAATTTTCTCCTCATTTTTCTGAATCCAATGGTATTTTTATTATATGTTAGTGATTTTTCCTTGTCAATGTATGATTTGTCAAATGTTTTGTGTATTTTCTGATTTAATTAAACCATATTTTCCTATTAATCCACGCAAGCGCCAGCGCGATCCTCGAATCTGTCGAAATCCACTTTGTGGGGTTTCATTCGATGCGTTTTACACGCGGGCAGCCATGTGGCCAGTTGTTTAACCCGTTTCATATGGACAGATCACTAGTTCGACCAAATCAGAGCCGTTCATTTCCGATACACGTAATTGAACGACATCGGTTCATCGTCCCTATGGGATGAATAACCGAGAGCCATCCACCTTTGAATGCAAAGATCTCGCTCGTTTCTCAACGGATTTAGGTGAAATTTGTTTCTAAAGCATCATCTCGATGAGACGATTCAATCCATACAATTAGATGCCTATGGATTGACCGTTCTCTTCATAATGTGTTAAAATTGAGCACAAAATTAGGATTAGAAGCCCATACCTGGTCTCGAGAGGTGAGGCCTCAATCGAGCTTGTCTGGATCGGTCGTTATGTCCTTGCGAAGCTCCTCTTTAGCTAAATTTGGAGTGAGATTGAGTCTAGGTAAATCCTTGGTGAAAAAGATCTGATGGTTTCACCTAGCAATGGGTTGGAGTTCGTGAGGGCCAATTTTGATTGGGAACTTCTTAGAGCTTGAGGAAGCCTTAGGAAGAGCGAAGTTGGTGTTTTGGAGAGGTTTATGTCAAACCCAAAATTTGCCCTGGATTTTCAATCCAAAATTGGAGCTTTCTACGAAATTTCAGAGGTTGAATTTATGGGGGTTTTGCTGCCTAGAGTGTGGAGAGCAAATTTTCTTTTGATGGTCAGAGAATTTGAGGACTCTCTCTAGGTTCTCCTTCTCTTTGAGCTCTCGGGTTAGCCATTTTATAGCCATGGAGAAGCCATATATGAGCATGAATTCAATTGGAGGAAGAGGGAGGTGGCTCATGATGGTTCAAAGAGGATAAGGGAGATGAATTTCAGCTGTAGATATCCCTATTCACCCATTTCCATGGTTCCTTCATCATGAACTTCAAAATGGCTATATTTGTCCACCATAAGATTTGAGCGACACCTATCATCCACCCGACTTGATTGAGGAATTCTAGCATGTTTGTCCACACAAAGTTAATACCGGTGACCCTTTGAGAGGATAATCAAGTTCTTTGGTCATGGGGTTATTTTTTCTCTAGTAGGAGCAGGGCAGGTAAATGCAGGCCCTCAAGCTGGCCCTAGTGGGCCCCAGTCCATCATATCATATTCTCTATTGACTGTTAGATTTCCTTGAGATTCATACTAGCATATTTTTTTTTATGTACAACCACCTTATCCTTCATAAAATGGTCTATTTAGCATTTTAAAAATTAAAATTGTAATATTTTTAATGTGATACAAAAATTTTGGGTGGTAAAAATATTAAAAAAATAATGTTATTTATGTAAATACATATGAATCAGGTGATATGCATTAAAATAAGTAAAGTCTCCCAAATATTAACTTCAAATTCTCCAATAATCAAGGCAATTGTGAATAGTTGGAGGACAAGCCTCCTTAATTTTAGGACATGATTCTTAAAGCAAGGGCGTTGGAACAAGGAGAAACAGCTCAATTGCAGCCTGTTGTTCTTATCACAGAAGATATTCAGATTATAATAACAAATAAACTCTCTTAATGATAAAAGATCGTAGCAAGAGTAAGCTTCAGACAGGGTAAGTCTATCATCATTAGGTATTACTCGAAAAGTTTCATAAAATATGGGAAAACAAAAAATGATAGAATGATTTGCATTATCACAATTGCATTGAAAATAAAAAATTATGCACATAGTAACCATTTATTTTTATGTGCAGCCTTCTTAGGCTAAATAGCTGAGAGCTTCATCTCTAATTACAAGGTCAAGAGTTCAAGGATAAGCACATACGAACGTATACATGACAACAACGATAGCAAGAAAAAAATGAAAGGGCAAACAAAAAAATGATGGAATGATTTTCATTATCACAATTGCATTGAAAATAAAAAATTATGCACATAGTAACCATTTATTTTTATGTGCAGCCTTCTTAGGCTAAATAGCTGAGAGCTTCATCTCTAATTACAAGGTCAAGAGTTCAAGGATAAGCACATACGAACGTATACATGACAACAACGATAGCAAGAAAAAAATGAAAGGGCAAACAAAAAAGTGATGGAATGATTTTCATTATCACAATTGCATTGAAAATAAAAATCATGCACATTGATATCGTTTATTTTTGTGTGCGCCCTGCTTAGGCTAAGTAATTGAGAGCTTCATCTCTAATTAAAAGGTGAAGAGTTCAAGGCTCAGCACATACGAACGTATGCATGACAACAACGACAACAAGTTTTTATCCTACTAAGTGGGGTCAGCTACATGAATAATTTTTCTACATTGTATCCTATTAAGTTTCATATTTCATTTAGCTCTAATACATGAAAATCAATTTTTATACAACATGTCCTAGCCTTTTTTAGTTCTACCTCTTCCTTTCTTAACATAAGTCAAATCTAAAACATCTATTCTCCTAATCGGGTCATCAAATGGTTGACATTTAATGTGATTAAACCATCTTAGGTGGCTTTCTCTAAACTTGTTGATCACATGAGCAACTCTAACCCTTTTGCGGATATATTGTGTGATAGAAAAATAATGCTTAGACTTGAACAAAGATTTTTTAAGATGATGGTGAGGCATGCAATGCTTTGTCACATAGAATGTTGGCCTGTAAAAGAGAAGTGTGTGTAAAATTTAAGTGTTGTTGAGATGAGAATACTTAGGTAGAATGCTTAGGTGGATGAGTGGCTTTACACTTAGAGACAAAATATATCCATGAAAGGGTTAGAGTAGCTCTAGCGACAAATAAAATTAGAGAGAGACACCTTAAATTGTTTGGTCACGTTAAATGTTAACCATATAATGGCCCTGTTAGGAGAGAAGATGTTTTAGATTTTGCTTATGTTAAGAAATGTAGAGGTAGATCTAAAAAGGCTTGGTGTGTTGTAGAAAAATTATCTTAATTTGTTAGAATTAAATAAAAATTATGACAGTCAATAAGACACAATGAAGAAATAGGATTCATGTTGCTGACCCCACTTAGTAGGAAAAACGAATGTTGTTGTTGTTGTTAATGGATTTTCAAATCAGTCCATTTCTTGTCCTAAGCCATAACAAATAATACTTCGTATAATAAGATTATTAGTTCAACTATATGGTATACTTTGAACCCTTGTTTTTTATAAAGATGCTAGATTTATCTCATATTTTTTTGAGGACGTCATAAACATTATAAGCCATCAAATAGAAATTTTGTGACTTACAAAAAAGGTTGCACAATAGTGACCAACAAAGATGGTGTTGTAGGTAATTAATGCATATATTATAATGAAGTTGATTATGATGGTGTAAAAGGACACTATTCTAAGATTATTATGAGCATGATCATGCCTAATGATTATTGATGCTATCTTGAGAAGTTGTAGAGCAAAAGAATCAGCAACTTATGAAGGTCAAAATGCATTTGAATACAAAATATTTAAGAAAAAATTCCTCATTCATAGATCAAAAAACACAATTTTTTTTTTTTGTGCCTCTCATATAACAGGAGGATTGACCAAATATTTTCATATTTCTGTTGGTTTACATCTGGGATCGGCTTTAAGCCCATATCTTTTTGCTTTAGTTATGGATGGTCTTACTGGACACTCATAGGAAAACGTACTTTAGTGTATACTTTTTGCTGATGATATCCTTCTCGTGGATAGGACGAGAGAAAAAGCTCAGGAAAAAACTTGATTTATGGAGGTCTACCTTAGAGTCTAAAGGCCTTCGTTTGAGTAGAACTAAAACTGAATACATGGAATGTAATTTTAGTAGTAGTAGCTCTAATGACAGAAATGTAACTATGGGTGTTCAAATTATTAGAAGTTATGAACGCTTTAGATATCTCGAATCTATTGTTCAAAGTGATGGTGATATTGATGGAGATGTTATTGGTAGAATTCAAGTTGGTTGGTTGTAGTATAGGAGTGCATCGGGTCTTGTTCAAAGTGATGGTGATATAAATAGGAATTTTATAATTAGTAGAGTTCATGCTGGTTGTTTGATAAGCATCGACTAATTTATATTTTTTGTAATGGTTGAACTAATCTATGAAGCTACAACTATGTAGAAGATGGATATTTGCAATTTGAGAGCTTAGACATAAAACAGAATGCATCGAGGACGAAAATAACTTAAGTTTGGTGTAGCTCCAGTGACGGACAAGAATAGAGAGTCGTTGTAGATTGTTGGTCACATTAAATGTCGACCATCTGATGATCTGATTAGAAGATTAGATGTTTTAGATTCGACTTACGTTAAAAAAGGCAGAGGTAGACCTAGGATGACTTGGGCACATTGTATAAAAAAATGATCGTAATTTATTAGAATTAAATAAAAATATGACACACAATAGAATGCATTGGAGAAAAAGGTTTCATGTAGCCGACCCCCACTTAGTGGGGACCCGCTTAGTGGGATAAAGGTTTTGTCATTGTTGTTGTGGTGCCTGTCATATAACATTTGACATGCCACTATTTATAAATGGAAGTCAAGGTCAGTTTTATAGTTATTA
>NW_018250995.1:0-329 GCF_001263595.1 Phalaenopsis equestris
AAGATCTACATCCTTCCTTAGCTTTAAACGATAAAACCATAGGAACTTGAGGTCGTTTGCCTCGTGTAACATAAATCCTCAAACACATCTTTTAGGCGTTTGTACAATCTTGTTGTACAATCTAAGCCCTAAACTTGCCTTAGGATTCCGAGGTTGTCGTTCGTCATGACCTAAATCGTCACATCTTCAAGGTTATTTGTGTTGATTGCTTCACACAAATGTAAATCCTAATAAATAAAAAAAAATTGTGGGATGAAACATCTAAATGATTTCTCCTAAATTGAAGCCAAATAATAAGATAGCTTAGGAAGTCACCGAAGTTTTCCTTC
>NW_018250995.1:1523-3280 GCF_001263595.1 Phalaenopsis equestris
AGGCTGAAGACAATAGAGTCATGGTTCGAGGAAAGTTGGTACCTTTTTCACCGGAGGTAATCAACATGTTTGATCATTTTCCACCTAATATGTTGTGTTTTTATGCAAATTATAGTCTGACTGAAGCGGATTTAGATGAGATTATTTCTTACTTGACTGTTGGAAGAGGACTTTGGAAGATCACTAATGAGAGGAGAGTCAACTTCCCAACTTCAAAGTTATGTGCACCTTCAAAGGCCTAGCACTATTTTATTTCTGCTCGTCTGCTACCAACAAATTATCTTAGTGAAGTGACAAAAGAGAGAGCGATGTTAAATTGTTGTCTCCAGGAAGGAAAGCCCATCAACATATGAGCTTAGATTTGTCAGACTATCATCAGTTTTGCCACTGCCATTACTAGTACAGGTCTGGGATTTGCTTCCTTTATCTTTTCTATGTGTGAGCAAGCTGGTGTTAAATATGATAGCTGGGAGGAAGTGTTGTTACCTCTATAGACCATCACTAAGGTGAATGCATTCTATTTTTGGCTTGAGAGGAGGATTTTCTAGAAGTTCTTGAATGGAGATGTCTGCTGCTTCTACCTCTGCTGCTTCTACATCTAAACTATCTACCTCCGGTGCTTCAACATCTAGAGGTAAGTCTACTAAGACCAAATATCAATTATTGCAGAGGATGATGGATAATATTAACTTTAACGCTGATAGGGTAAAAAATTTAGAGCTTAATTCAGATCATATTGACAGGTACAACATGAAAAAAGGTGATTATAAAGAGAAATTTCACTCATCTTTGGAGAGCCTCATTAGGGGTAACCAAGGAGTGCAATTTCCTCCATATTCTAGATACCCTGAATATGAGTCCGCAAAAGTTTGGGATAGCGGTGATTTAGAGGATGAGGAGTAGAACTGAGAGATTTATTTTTATGATTATAATATGATATGAACTATATGGTCTGGGCTTACTACATTTGCGTCTGTGTGTTGATTTGAACTATGTGATGTGGTTTGGACTTTTATGTTTAAGTGAGAATTGTGATGTGATGTGTTTTCATGTTTTGGAGTTGAGACATGTATGTTTTTGTACTTGTTTAGACATTGTGATGAGTGAGACATTTATTTTTAATTGTATTGTGATGTTTAGTAGTTTATTTTAAAATTCTAGGGTAGTAACTGTTGTGATTTTTGTGATTTAGTTAGTTTAGAACTTAACTTAATTCTATGTCTTTTGTAAGGTTAAAAACCTTGCTAGCGTAAATCTTAAATTTGAAACTTAGGAAACTGCTACCCTGTATATTTCTTTTATCATGTTTGTGAGTTTGTTTTTATGTTGAGACTGTGAAGTCAAGCTAGTGTGTGAGTTTCATTTTTTGCTTATACCTACTCTTTAGAAGTCTATTGAATCTCTACAAGTTGAACTGAAATAAAAATATTAGAAAATTTGATCAAAATTAATTTTACTCCTATCTTTAGTTTTATACTTGTATCATTAGGGTATAAAAATTCATGTAAGCATGTTATTTTTATTTTCATTTCTGCTTATATTGTTTAATCTGATAAAAATTTAAGTTTGGGGGGATAAAAAATATTTTGAAAAAGTTAATTTTATTTCTTCTCAAATGAACTACAAGTGAATTTGATTTGAAAAGAAAAATTGATCACGTATATGAAGTTATATTAGGGAATTAAAATTTGATTTTAGAAATGAGTAAGAGAATTTAGTTGAAATTTTGAGTAATGAAGAAAAACTTTAAGTTAAAA
>NW_018250995.1:3386-16627 GCF_001263595.1 Phalaenopsis equestris
AAAAATTTTCAAAACTATTATTATATTTATAAGTAAAAGTTTTGTATCAAGACTTTGCGTTAGGAAAGGAATAGTAGAATTCAAAATTATTAAAGGCCCATCCAGATATAGTAATCCTTGCCTAAAAAGAAAAGAAAATAAAAGGAGAAAAAAAAGAATAGAAAAGAAAAGAAAGAAAGAAGAATTAGAAAAGAAACAGGAAAAGAAAAAAAATATAAGGGAGGAGAAGCTTGAGGATTAGTCTCAAATCAAAAATTGGTTCTACATTTGATCCTTTTAAAATATAAGACATGAGAAAATCTTAAGCTTATAGATAGAATATATTAAGTAAAATTATTCTTAATAAAAATTTTTATGTGGAGATAATAAAAGAACTAAATTCTAAATTTGAAAGACTTACAACATTTCTAAATTAGATAAGAACTCGTATTTTCATCTTTCTTAACATTAAAACTTTTTAAACTTTAAGTTCGTCTCATTTACTGAATATTTTTTCTAAATTAGGCTACTATTTTTCTAAATCTAAATTTTAGTAACTCCTAAAGAAACTCATATACATATCATACATATTTAGTTTTTAAAGATT
Source organism: Phalaenopsis equestris (assembly GCF_001263595.1). Classification (NCBI taxonomy): domain Eukaryota; kingdom Viridiplantae; phylum Streptophyta; class Magnoliopsida; order Asparagales; family Orchidaceae; genus Phalaenopsis; species Phalaenopsis equestris. The sequence continues at coordinate 3,973 of NW_018250995.1, forward strand.
GAAGTGTCACTTGAGGATAAGTAATATTTTATGTTTGGGGGATTTTGATACGCCTAAATTATAGTATTTTTAGACACAATATAAAGTGTTTTTAGACACATTTTTTTACCTATTTATGAGATATTGCACTTTAATGGAAGGTGTTTTAGTGTTTTTCTTGGAGTTAAAAGTAAAAAGGTGAAAAATGCTTAAATGAGTAAAAAAGGATCAAATTTGGAGCAAATAAGTAAAAAAATGTGCAAAAGTGTTTTGGCGCCTAAGCTCTAGATCCGACGCTTAAGCACAGGTTAAGCAGAGAAGGCTCTGCTTAAGCACCAGAGGCCCCATGCTTAAGTGCCAGTGACAGTTATTGGATGAGTAAATTTGGTTAAGCAACCATGATGGACAAAAATTCTGAAATTAACTTTTGCCTTTAGAGATGACTTGAATCACCATCCAAATTTGGTATCAATAGATCATCAAAATTTGGTTAAGCAACCACCATCCAAACTTGGTTTTTGCATTTGGTTTTTGCAAATTACGCCAATTTTCTTAACAAGTGGTTACAACCAACATGGACAAAAATTATTGCGAAAGGATGCATCTATTGGGGAAATACATCGAATCAATACACATTTTGAAGAGATACCAAGGTACTTTTTTGAGAATTATAAAAGAAGGAAGATTGAGACTTCTTGGTTAAATTCTTATTTTTCGTCAAGATCAGGTTTTTGGTTTTATTCCGAAATAAGGAAATATAAGTGAAAAATATAATCAAAATTATTGTTATACTGTTGCATATAAGCAGTTATCGGGGATCAATTACCCGACGTGATGATGCTTGAAATCAAACTTTTGAAACTTTGATTGTTCTGGGGATATTTCTTTTGCCAAGCAACTGTGACTGGGTCCAAAATTTTGTAATAACTTATCCATAAATTTGGTTAAGCAACCACGATGGACAAAAATTCTGAAATTAACTTTTGCCTTTAGAGATGACTTGAATCACCATCCAAATTTGGTATCAATAGATCATCAAAATTTGGTTAAGCAACCACCATCCAAACTTGGTTTTTGCAAATTACACCTATTTGCTTAACAAGTGGTTACAACCACCATGGACAAAAATTATTGTGAAAGGATGCATCTATTGGGGAAATACATCGAATCAAGACACATTTTGAAGAGATACCAAGGTACTTTTTGGAGAATTATAAAAGAAGGAAGATTGAGACTTCTTGGTTAAATTCTTATTTTTCGTCAAGATCAGGTTTTTGGTTTTATTCCGAAATAAGGAAATATAAGTGAAAAATATAATCAAAATTATTGTTATACTGTTGCATATAAGCAGTTATCGGGGATCAATTACCCGACGTGATGATGCTTGAAATCAAACTTTTGAAACTTTGATTGTTCTGGAGATATTTCTTTTGCTAAGCATCTGTGACTGGGTCCAAAATTTTGTAATAACTTATCCTCAATAAAAAGAAAATTTTAGAATTTGTTCACTTTAATTTCCTCCTTTTGTCTCTAATTTTGAAATTTAATTAAATCAAATTAGATTACATAAAAAACAGTTGCACGTGTGTAAAATTAAAATTTTTGTTTAATGATCTCTTCATTTTTTGTTCTTATTTGTGCTGACTTTCAATGCACTGACGTTTTTCTATCTTCTGCAGAGAAATATCAGGACGAAAGCTAACTTTTGCCTTTAGAGATGAGTTGAATCTCGTACTGAACAGAGAAAGAGCAGCTCAAGGTGGCTCGTGGACTTTGACTTTGACTTCGGTTAAGTCAATGTAAACTATAAGGGTCCCCTGATGGACAAAGTCAACCACCAAGAGAATGAAGGACTACCATCATTTTTGAGGATCTGTATCAAAGAAGACTCCTCACTGAAGAGGAAGAAAGTGATAATGCAACAAAATCTGATGGAAGGGACCAGCCGTTTACCATCCATGATAACTGATCCAACAGGAGATTTAATTGGTACTAATGATGAAAGAACATGAACCACTAAGAAGAAGTCAATGCCGAAATTGCCGCAAGCACAGAGTTTTTGTAAGTGAGGGAAAAAGATGCATGAAGGAAGCATAAATTACACTCATCCTAATTCCTAAGGGCAAAATTTATGATCCTTGCATGAGAGAGACCTCTATTAGTCCGGATGCTATGGAAGATGAGTATGAGTTTCTTATAGAGTAGATACTACCAGCAGTACCAGATGAACTTTACTAGGGTTGTCCGATGTGCAACGTCAAAGCTCTTGTAGAAGCATAAAGAAAGAGCATTTGTGGAATGCCCAACATGAAATGTTCTTCACTTAGACCATTATAGTTCTTTTGTGGATTTCATAGCCACCGACACAGGATGCCAAGAGACAGCTTGCCCGGACACTGATTCATATATTCCATTACATACATGGCCAAGTCAGACTTAGTATCCTACAAGTGTGGAGATGAGGGAGCAGCCACTACATTCACAGATGGCCACCGTGGCATAATTGGACTAGTTGAGCAAAGTAAAAAAGCTAGAATTTGAATTCTATGAGGAAATGCATGAAAAATTTGTCAACTTTCTGGAGGGCCTGGAGCTGTATATAAGGGTCTTCTCTAAAAATGACGAAAGAAGAATTCTAGACTGTGCTTTTGACCTAAGAGACAGAGGTCGACCTGTTCTGCTAATGGAGAGAACTTATTCATAACCATGAAAGTGGATGCTCGGAAAAGGCAGAATGACCATCCAATGTGGTTGTTGCTAGAATTTCACCAAAGATAGGCAAGGGAACCCCCAGGTATCTTAAGAAACAATGAGGTAGATCCTATTCCTTCTGAAATAAAGAGAATGATCAAAAGAATGGTCAGATGGAGTATACTACCAGCCGATTGCATTCCAAATAGTTGTATAATTAACATCTACGATGAAGGAGATTGTATTCCTCTACACATAGATCATCAAGATTTTGCGAGGCCCTTCTGCATGGTTTCCTTCATGAGTAAGAGAAATATACTATTTGGGAAAGAAATTAACATTATTGGCCCTGAGAAGTTTAGGGGATCAGTTGAGATTCCACTACCGATGGGTTCAGTACTAATTCTTATAGGAAATGGAGCAGACTTCGCCAAACACTGATTTCCAGGAGTACGACACCACAAAGTGTCTATGACATTTAGAGGAATGGACGACAGTAAGATATATTATGGGTTCTGACTAGATCCAGAGTTAGAGGAGCAGCGCCGTACAAGTTATGAGATGGTTGCACCTCTAAGCACACGTAAAAGGAATTCTTGTCCTAGAGTATGGCTTAGTGATACGAGATTTTGTATATGCATATATTTATTAAATGGATACCACTCTTTATGCAGGCAGATTTATAATTAATATGCAATATAATCACAACAAAAATATGTTTTATAAAAATAATTTATCTTTTACAACTCTTTTTAAACAACCAAATCTCTTTTAATATCAACATAAGTATGTGTATTGTTCAAGTAATAACGCGATCTAATGGAGTTTTAGAGATCGATCCCTCAGGGAAGTCAGAAAATCCCAAAGTAAATTATGAAAATTATTTTATAACACAAAAAAAAAAGTAAAGTGCAAAGTTTGAAAATTGACTACTCAATTGAGTGCTAATTAAAATGCAGATGTAAGACTATAGAAATTAAACTAAACTAAATACTAAACATTCAGAAGTGAACTTGAGAAAATTAAATAAAGTTTTGTTGGGACGAAAAGTTAAAATTTAAGAAAGCATCCTTCCTCTTTACAATGAGTATATGGTTTGTGCAGAAATTAAAATCGTTTGAATATATATAAATATCAGTAGGCACCCCTCTTCTGAGTGCTATAAAGAACATTGATTAATCTAGATTTTGGTCTCTAATTTCGTGGTTAGGCTGGGAGTTTACCGCCTTCCACTCCAGAGCTCCCACTACTCCCTCACCTGAGTGCTAACAATCTCGCTTCGGTTTCCAATCAACTAGACCAAATTGGGGATTTCAATCTGTCACCTTAAATCTCCAATTCTGCATCCAACAAAGTATATTTCCCTATTTATTTGCACTCAATTCCATGGATGACATACTCCCCATGTTGTAGAAATCATACTTTTGGAACATATGTTTCTCAACACATTTTAATATTTCAATTGATCAGATCAAAAATTAAATGAAGATCGGAGCACGAATCATCATAAATTATTGACATTTAAAACTGTATAAAACAAAATCAATTCTTCTCAAAAATCATATCTCAAAGTAGGGAAAATGATAAAGAAGACTACTTAGAATTTATGAAAAGAATATGATAAAACCTGAATTTCATATACAAAAACAATTTTACAAAATAAAAGAAATACAAATACAACTTATCTCTTAATCCTTCCCAAGAAAATCCCTAGAAATTTTCTCCAAGACTTTCTCTCTTTAAAATCACTCCCAAATCTCTCTTAGAAATTTAATGAAGAAGAAATCTCTCACCTTCCCTCTCCTCATACAACCCTAGAAGAAAATCCACTCCTCTCTCTCTCACTCTAACTCATGTCACTTTCTCTCTCTCACTCACGTCACACACACACAAATGAGGAGTCTTCTTTTTTTTTATTTTGGGTTGCTTCCTTTGGAAAAGAATTCAAAATTCCATCCAAAATTCCCTCTAAAAGTCAACTCTTTTGAATTCAAAAGATGTGTCATTTGATCCAAGAGTCATATCCCTTCATAAAAGAACCTTCCATAGTGTCTGGATGCATTGAATTACTCTAAGAGGTGTGTAGAACAAGTGTCCTTTTAAATTTTTTGCAGAAAATTGTCTCAAACTGCCTTAATTTGAAAAGTCATCCTTGACGCACCATGTGTCGATGCACTGATCTGACGCATCATGTGCCAATCCTCTGGATTTTAGGGCATCATGCTCCGATCAGGCGCATGATGCGCTAGAATCCAAAATTGGCTTTTTTTGCTCCAAATTTCGTCCTTTTTTCAATTTTTGCTCTAAATGCCTACAAATGATATATCTGCAACAAAAACACAAAAATACCTTTCTTTAAAGTGCAATATCAACAAAAATAAAGATAAATATTTCTTTAAATTTGAATATTATTTTGATGTATCATTTAGTAGGTCTGCTTGATCAGGAGCCCGTCACACAAAGGACAGATAGACTGTTTTTTTCACCTTTTATACTGCATCAGAGCAGCAATATGATATATACTAAGCATATGATGTTTCAGATATATCCAGCATGTTGTTTATTTTGATGCTTCAACCTATATTCAGTCTGTAACATATGTTTGAAGCATATTAATGAAATTTCTTTTAGATTTCATTATGTTTGTCAAATTGTCCTTTCGTGAGATTGATAAAGAGCAGTGGAACCATACATTGGTTCTGAATTGTGATGAACAAAGAACAATATAATGAAAGTTTGATATTAAAATTTCAACTTGTTTTTGAAGATCAACCAACAGAAAATTTTTAATTTTCGAAAATGCACTTTTATAATTAAATAATGATAAAGACAAAAAGAAAATAAAATAAAAAAACTGCTTGAGTTTGTTTCTCTCGAGTTTAAGGTTTTTCACTCTTTGCTTGCGTAGCATGAATATCCTTGTCTATACTAATTTCTTCACATTCTCCCCGAGACTTTTACTCCTAAAAAATCTCTTCAATCCTTCTGCACCACTATCAATCTTCGCATCTGCGTTAAATTATGTTCACTTTATTCTCGGGAGCAGTGTCGACACTCTAATTTCCAATATTTTCTTTAAGATAGGTTTTGAGACAACCTTAAAGGGAGTATGGCATCCTATTCTCACATTTTTTTTGCATTCGAGGTAGAACTTTGACGCTCTATTCCCATCTTTGCATTCGAATTAGGCCTTTGACGCCCTATTCCCATCTTTGCATTTAGGGTAGGCCTTTGACACCATATTCTCATCTTTGCTTTCAGGGTAGGCCTTTGACGCCTTGTTCCCATCCTTACATTCGAGGTAGGACTTTGACGCCTTCTTCCCATCCTTGATTTTGGGGTAGGCTTTTGATGTCCTATTTCCATCCTTGCATTCAGGGTAGACCTCTGATGCCCTATTCCCATCTTTTCTATTGCGGTAAGGCTTTGACGCCCTATTATCATCCTTACATTCACTATTCCCATCCATACATTGGGGGTAGGCCATGCCTTATTGCCATCCTTGCATTTGGGGTAGGCCTTTGATGCCCTATTCCCATCTTTTCATTTGAGGTAGGCCTTTGATGCCCTATTCCCATCTTGCATTTGGGCGTGGTAGGCCTTTTACGCCCTATTCCCATCTCTGCATTCGGGGTAGCCATTGACGCCCTATTCCTATCTTTTCTTTCTGAGCAGGCCTTTGAAGCCATATTCTCTTATGTGTGCTTCATTTTTCGAATCAATCCAGTTTCCTCGTGCATAATTTCATCTCGTTGAAATTTTAAACCTAAATCAAAACTAAATTTCTGAGATATTCAATTTTAATCAAGTCTTTGTTGGAACTGCTGGTTTACCCGATGATTGTCCCCAAAATCTCCTTTCTTTTCCCCGATGAATGTCTCTGTTATTCCCGAGCGGAAAAAACTGTTACTCAATTATGCTCTTGTTCTAGGTCTATTGACTTAGAAGTCTCCGTTGGTGTTGTTGATCTCATCGATCAACGCCAACACACGCTGTGTGCTTGCACAGCACAGCACACCTATTGGGGGTCCATTTGTTGACTTCACTTTTGTTTGAGGTCTAGTTTCCTCTTTAGTAGCCTAAGGTATAGCCATAGGACTTTCCCGTTGACTATTCTTAGAGGACTAGGAAATGAACCCTCACTATTGGAAATTTTAAACTCTTCTTTGCTCAACTTGAAGTTCCATATACTGGTCCAACCCTTCAGCACTTAGTAGGTGGGGCCTCTATAGGGGAGGGTCAATATGAAGGAATTTAAGTAGAGTCCCCCATAGGATGGTCAAGCCTTAGGACTAACCCTCGGTGGTCTGGTCTTGATTAGGCTCACTTGCACATTACACCCCACTCACTACCCTAAACCCAAACTTGTTAACTTTGTTACCTTGATCTTTTGGGAGACTCATGTTGATGATCCCCTAGACCCACTAGCACTAGGCTAGATTTTAGATAAGAACAGTACATAGAGGACCCAAATGGAGATTCCTTTGATTCATAGCTCAAATAAGGTGGTTGGCACCTCAATTTCTCCAAAATACCTCATTTAGCCTTTTGCCGTGCCAAAATCTACCCAATTTACGAAAACACCCCCAAACCCCAAGTTTGACCAAAATTTCCAATTTCACCCAAAATACCCAAATTTATTCAAAAATTATCTCAACCCATTTGGAATCACCCAAATTGCCCATAACCTCCCAAAATTGCCAAAATACCCCTCGTTTTGCCAAAATTAACAAAATACCCTTTGTGGTCCAAACTTTCCCAAAACCTTCAAAATCATTTCAAATGTCCCCAAAATCAATTTAGGCCCTTCAATTGAACCCAAATTGACCAAATTGACCATCTTTGACCAAAAGCTCCAAATTGCCTTTAATAGCACAATTACCCTAATTCACCCCAAATGTCCACCAATTGCGCTCCATTTTTTCCCAATTTCAATTCTAAACTCAAATTCATCATGACCAAACTCAATTCAGACCAAATTCTAACCCAATTAACCCATACTTTGAGCCCAATTTCACCTAAATCCAAAATCCCCAATTTCGCCCAATTTAGTCTTATCTCTAAATGTCCCCAAATTGAATGCCCAAATCCCAAAATTGACACCCAATTAATGTTGATAACTCTTCATAACATCCCCCTAGACCATTTGGAACCTTAAATTTGGACTTAGCCCAACTCTAGCATAACCTAAACTCAAGTTTAACTAAACATCCCCAAATTGATCTAATGTCCAAAATCCTTCAAATTGACCCTCCAAATCAGATCAAAATCACACAAAATATTTTCCAAACTCTTTATTGACAATCATCTATATCATCTTGATCAATAAATTGAATACAATGTCATGGCTAGCCCAACCTAGACTCAATTTCAAGCCAATTTAACTCAAATTTAACTCATGAACCAAAATTGACCAAGCAAAGCTAAATTGGCCAACCAAAGACCACTCCAGCCACCAAGTGCACACTAGTGACCAAGCTAGGCTCACCTAGCCCACTCTAGATGAGCTATTGACCAATGGTCCCTTGATTGAAGAGATTTGACCTCATATTTGGCCAAATCTTGAAATATCTTTAACATCACAACTTAACCTGGGAAGTTAATCATAATTAGCCATCCCCTGACCTCCCTAAGCTGAGAGGTGAGTAGACCTTGGCCAATCTCCACCTCAAACACCGGATAAAGTCAGCCCAAAGGAGACTAAGTTGGCCAAAAACCACAATTGAACTCACTTGAGCTGGCTAAGCTTGATTGGTTGTTAAGGCCTTTCTTCCTTCCACCTAGGTAGCACCTTGGCCACCTCAGCTTGGCCTGAGAGCTACCATAGCCAGTTTTATTTAAAGTTCCCCTCCATGGCCATAAGGGGAAAGCTAGCAAAATTGTTGGGGAAATCCTGTCCATTTGCTTCCAGAGACTCTCCAAGAAGTCCTCAGCTCAAGCCCACGATTTCCCCCCTCTTGTTCTCATTGTGAGAGCTCAATTTTGAGTTCAAAATTTTAGCCTGAACCAAAAAATATTTTCCCACACCTCCGTAGTCCTCCAAAGTTCAATTAAGTGTGCCCACACCATCACTAGAGTGAGAAGAGTTGATTCCCCAGAAACGCCTCATTATAGAGAGCCCCTAGCATAGACTTTGATCAACACCTGAAAACGGCCTTGATCAAAATTATACCTAGACTATTCACCACAGCTCCAAACTTCATCTGGAGGTTTTTTGGACCCAATCAAAGCTACTACAACCATCTGATTGAGGCCTCCCCTCTCAAATAAATGTATAAAGGTCTAACCCTAACGCGAGCTTTTTTTGATTCTCCATACGTATTTACTATATTTCATACCATATAAGCCATATAGATATGTTCATCTCAAGTAGATGAAGGTGTAAGAACAAATCGGAAGTGATTTGGTTGAGTCTAACTCAAGATCTTAAGGTTTTAGTTTGAATGACTTACGGTTTGGGTCACTTAAGGACATTGAACGGATTTCATCGGATCGTGCTTTTATTTAATGGACGGTCATGATAGAGCTGAACGAGTGGATGGAACGAAAAGGCAGGCTGATGAGCCAAGTATGTGGCTAGTGGCCTCAAATAACAGAGCATCATATGGAGACTTCGGAGCTGTCTATGATTGCATGGTGTCGCGTGTTTAAGTTAAAAAATTTGGATTTTCTTGATTTATTTAACGGCCAGAACTTTGAAAAATCAAAACTTTGTGTAGAATAATCATAAAAATAATTTAAAAAAAAACCCTATTGCTTAGTGAACAGAGGAGAATAATGTGGACCAAAAATAAAAATTATTTGTTGAGTCTTTGATTTTTAATTAATTAAATACCCTCAGAAGTATTTTAATTCATTATGAGTATTGCTCACCATATCTTGAAATTTTAAGATTTTGTTCCTCATGACAAACGCCATGTTCACCGATTTTTCAAGCTCAAAGGACATCTCTATGCTTCTAACCCTAATTTCAAGCTAATATGACTTATTTGGCTTAAATTAATTATATAAATTAAAATATGAATTGAAAAATTATGGGATAAATTTTATTAGGTTTCCTGTGGTCAGCGAAGTCTAGGAAAAATATCATGATGGCTTGATTAATTTTATGAATTTTTATAATGAATTAAATGTATATATCTTTTTTTAATTTATTTAAATTTAATATTGATAAAAAATTAATAAAATCAATTCTACATTGTATGTAAAAATCATGTTAATTCAGTGTAAAAATTTGAAAAGTATTTGACTAAGTTTGAACACTAAAGTTTATTTTATAAGGAAGACTGTAATTTTGTACAAAAATAATTATATTAAATTAAATATACTTAGGAAAATATGAAAAGTGGTTTTCTAAGTTCCTTGTAATCATGGGCACATAGGAAAAATAAAAATCATTTTTGATAAAATACTTTACTTTTGAGCTTTATTTTAAATTAAAAATAATTAAAAATTCCAAAAACACAAAAATATTTTAAAATGTTCTTAATGGTTTTGTGATCACTAGGGACTCATTACAATATTGTTCCCAATTTTTGTAAGTTAAAAATAAATTTCTAAAGGGATTAAAAATGTAATTTCTTATTTTTTCATTAAAATAATTATAATAAATATGTTAAAAAAATCATAAAAATATAAAATTTGGACTCAAAAAGGTTTAATAAAAATGTAAAATAAATGTTTTTGGTAAATAAAACATATTTTCCACTTAATTAAATCACTAAAAATAAACGAGTAATCATAAAATTGATTTAAAACTTAATTTTGAATGTCATGGTAATTTGCCTAAGTGTTTTCTCTGACATAGGGGAACCTTTAATACTTTTCTCATAAACCGAAAGCTTTACTTTGATCATTTAAATAATAAAAAAATCATATTTTCAAAGTTAAAAAAAATTATTTAAATTAAATATAACTTTGAAAAACCACATTTTTTTCCTCTGATGTTTTAATTACTCTATGGATAGGGTACTATAAAATCTCTTAACTCATTTGAGTGGTGCTTAATGAGTTATGAGGTGAAGAGCCCCAAGGGTAAAGTGGTCATTTTGGATTTTGGCTCCTTAATCAAAATTTAGGATTAATCCAAAGAGTAAATAAGTAATAAATGATCTTAATTGACATGTTGGGATGATTGAAATAGAATGGGTAAAAGGTAGAAACCAACTTGCCACCTTCCCATGATAAGGATAAAATTATAATTTTTTAAAATTATCAGACTTTAGAAGTTAATCAAAGTCAGATGATTTCCAAGTGATGGTCTTAAGCTAAGGAGAAGATGCTTCACTTATGATTAAGTTCATAATTAATGATGATCTGACTTCTTTTAATCAGAATCCATATCACCGAACATAAAATTCTATCCCTTTGTTAATCTTTCTCCCATTAAGTCTTTTAAAGGGCTTAGTAGTGCCTAAGCTTGATATTTAAATCATTTGATGGGATTTAGCGGATAATATGATTGATGATTAACACTGCAAGAGTAGCTTTAGTGAAGGGTATAAAGTACTTTAATGACTAAAGCTTGCCTTAGGGGCATTCACCTACATAATTTTAAGTGAAATATCAACTGATTAATTTGGTACCCTGTCCTCGCGATGATTAAAAAATCAAAGTTTACTGAGTGATGGGGTAATTTTAATTTGACTTAGGATGATTAGTAGAGAAATATGATAGGTTCAAAATGATCTCAAATGTTTCAAGGGATCTTTAAAGCAGTTCAGGGTCATCCCCTAAACACTTTATAATCTCTTTAATATTTTAAAGGACTAATTAAACTTGCAACATTTTGTTCTAAAATTAACCATTAAGATCTTTCAAGACTCATTAAATTATAGTTTGGATTCTGTTAGATACTCCTTGATCTACTCCTATAATTTATTTAAATCCTACATACTTTTTACAAAAGCTAATCCTTTAGTGGGAATGTCGAGAAGATGACAGCTTCGCTTTTATAGTGCTTTTTAATTTTTGTCATTTTACTTCTACCAAATATCACAACTGCTTGGGTGTATACCTTACTTAACTTGCAAAATTAAAACAACTTTTTCAAAAATTAATCAACATTTTCAAAAACAAAATTTAACTATTTCAAAAGTAGCCATAATTCCTTTGAAATTTTACTAAATTTAAAACGTTCTTTTAAGTTTACGAGAGTCCCTCAATGGAGGTAACCCACTGTTTCCAACAAGATCTTCTCAGTTTAAATGGGTTTCAGAACTAGTTTAAGCTAAGTAAATTAAAAAAGAATAGTGATACCATAATGAGGGAACCGTGGGATCCAAATTTGTGTCGCTCTAATCAATATTATCATTGCCCATGATTTTTAAATAATCATAACCTGAGGAAATATTTGATTTGACATCATGACTTGACACATTACAAAACTTAAACTTTCTATGATGAGGAGCTTGGAGCTAGCATTGTGGGCAGCACGACCATCTTCAACAGCAAAACATATCTACACGAGCTAAACCATTCCTTAGAATTAAACAACTTTGCTATAGGATTTTGAGGTTATCTGTTGAGGATTTATGTTGCACTACGCAAACAACCTCGAATTCCTATGGCTTTGTTGTTTTAAAGTCAAGGAAGGATGTGTTGGACATATTGTTGTAGATCATCTTATTATTGAAGATGGCTGGGCTGCCCACCATGTAAGCTCCAAGCTCCTCGTTGTAGCAGAGTTTAAGTTTTCTAGGTCATTTAGTTACAATGTCAAATCAGGTGACCCTATGGTTAAAGTTCTTTAAATTTTATTATGGGCATATTAAAGTTGATTAAAGCGACACCTATCAAGATCCCACGGTTCCATCGTCCTGGCACCACTATTTTCTATTGGAATCACTTAGTCCAAATGAATTTACTAAACTCAACTTAATGAGTTCCATAATTTCATTTAGATCGTGGGAAGCCTCGTTAGCAACCGTAGGTTACCTCCTCCGAGGGGTTCCCGATTTTCCAATAGAGACATATTAATTTAGTT
>NW_018250995.1:16859-17145 GCF_001263595.1 Phalaenopsis equestris
ATCCCTAAGGAATTCACCAGGTTAAGAGTAGGGAGCAGGTCCATGCAACCTTCTTAATGTCTGGTAAAAAGCTTTGGGTTCATTGTTACTTAATAATTCATCCTGAATATCCTGATGCTCAGTGAATATTGATGTCTTGATTATCCCTAAGAATAGGGTAAGTGTCATTTGTCTTTTAATTTAAAGATTATGTTGGTGAAGACCCTAAAGGGGGCAAATTAGTGCATTTAGGGACACTTAACCAAATTTTGATCCCTAATTGGACTTGTGGTGTTTTTAAAAGAGT
>NW_018250996.1:0-329 GCF_001263595.1 Phalaenopsis equestris
ATTTTACACTTTTTTAAACAAAGATGTTAAAAATATCCATAAATCAAGACCCGTCCGGTCCACAGAACAACCTCTATTTTCAGTGCTTGCACTAAAGATTACGAGGTTTTTGGCCATATAGCTAATCCTAAAATTTTCTATTTTTAAAGCCTGCTACGATGACCTACCCGACGCAGAATTTTTCTTGCAACCTGCCGAAAAGTCACGAAGCCCGCAACATCGCTACTATCATCAAATTTGGAGTCGGTCGGATTCAAAGATCTCGAGGTTATCCTCGGGAAAGACCCATTCGTGGTAATGAAGATTGCTGCTCCGGAAATATAAGATCC
>NW_018250996.1:385-821 GCF_001263595.1 Phalaenopsis equestris
TGTTCTCCCCCTGCTGTTAAGGGGAAAGAAGTGATGATCGTTGAAGTGCCGACTGAAGGATTAACTGTCCCGCCAGCCGCGTTTGAAATCGGGTCAAGCTCAAGGACTGTACCACTGACCCGAACTCAAAGGATAAATCGCAATAGAAGAGTTTGAAGGGCTATCAAAGGCCAGACTCCTGAAAAGACACCCGTTGAGGAGCAGCCTCATTCAGTTGAAGAAGTTTTACCAACAATTTATCCACTCCTACGAGGGAGTAGATTCCATCCTCTGATGGAAACTGATGGATATGAGAGTATCTGGAGGATCGCTGCCGCATTACCATCACTTCATGAACATGGTGAGGAGGAAAAGAAGTTCACTCCTATCACTCGGGTTAGTTTAGTTTTCAGAATGCTTGATACCAAAGAAGGATGTTTGGTTAGCGAGTTACTTA
>NW_018250997.1:0-45305 GCF_001263595.1 Phalaenopsis equestris
AAAAATCATCCATAAGGACTTCAATCCCTTTTTCATTTAAATCACTGAAAAATTGTCATCGTACATCTTTGAAATGTTGCAGGTACATTACATAATCCAAAGGGCATTCACCGAAAAGCAAAAGTTCCATAAGGACTACTAAATGTTGTTTCCACTTGATCCTAGCTAGTATATCCATCTAAAAAACAAAAAATATCTATGTCCAGCCAGCCTATCCAACATTTGGTCCAAGAAGGGTAAAGGAAAATGATCGTTCTTTGTGACAGAATTTAATTTTCTATAGTCTATGTAGGTTCTCCATCTAGTGACTTATCGTTTTGGTATTAATTCACTATTATCATTTTACACCACAGTCACACCTCCTTTCTTTGGAACATAGTGAATTGGGCTTATCCAAGCACTGTCTAAAATAGAATATATTATTCCAGTATCTAACCATTTTAAAATTTCTTTCTTAACAAATTCTCTCATCATTGGATTCAATCTCCTTTAAGGATCAGCTCTTGGTTCATATTTATCTTCCAATAAAATTCTATGCATAGAAATCAAATGACTGATTCCTTTATTATCAGCTAATGTCCATCCAAATATTTTTTCATATCTTCTTAAAGTTTGCAACGACTGTTGTTCTTGCTCATAAGTTAATTCTGAGGATACTATAAGAGGTAATATAGATAAATCTCCTAAGAATGCATACTTCAAATGTGTAGGAAGTGTTTTTAGTTCTACTTCAGGAGGTTTCTCAATAGATGAAATCAGATTCTTATTACTTTCTGTAGGGTCTAACATTTCAAATTTTTGCTAAACGTAATCCAAATCTTCTTTACTCACTTCCATAGATTCATCTTAAATTTTATCCTCATCTTGATATTCCATATATTCCTTTTCAAATTCTATTTAAAATGCCTTTTTGAAATAGTCATGGCTTAGATATTCATTAGAATACATTTGGAAGCATTCAATCTCTTGCACTTTTGTAGGGTATCTCATTGATTTTATAATATTAAATGTAACCTCTTGATCACTAAATCTCATAGTTCGTTCTCCTTTCTGGACATCTATCAAAGCTCTTCCAGTGGCCAAGAATGGTCTTCCTAAAATGATAAGAATTTAGTTATTTTCCTTCATATCTAAAACAATAAAGTCCACATGAAAGATAAATTTATGAGCTTTTACTGAAAAATATTCTATAACTCCTTTAGGATAGGAAATCGAATGATTAGCTAGCTGAAGAGTTACAGTTGTAGGTGAAATATCCCCTAAGCCTAACCTTCTAAAAATTGATAACGACATGAGGTTAATACTGGCTCCTAAATCACATAAAGCTTTTCCAAATAGTCTTTTGCCAATAACACAAAGAATTTTAAAACTTTAAGGATCTTTTGCCAATAACACAAAGAATTTTAAAACTTTAAGGATCTTTGAGACTTCAGTAAGATTTTTCTGAATTATAGCGCCACACTCTTCACTGAGTGCAACATTCTCGTTATCTACAAACTTCTTCTTCTTATTAGTATATCTTTTATGAACTTCACATAGCATGCATTTGTTCCAAGGTTTCAACAAATGGAATGTTTATCATTAATTTCCTAAATATCTCTAAATATTTTGAAAATTGGTTATCTTTATTTTTCTGCTTCAGACTTTGAGGAAATGAAGGTGGTGGTTTTTCTAATTTAATCTTAGTTGAAGAGATTAGTTTCTCTGATTCCTTGAAAATATTTTCCTCAGCTTTTTTTAGTTTCCATAGTCTCCTTTTTAAACTCAATCTCTTTTTAAACTACATCCTCCAAATCTCTTCCACTTTTCCAGTTCTAACTTGAATAGCTTTAATTTGCATTTTGTTGTGTTCTTTAGGATTTACTTCAACTTTATTAGGCAATGCTTCTACAGGTCTATTGCTAAGTGCGGTAGCAATACATCCCAATTTTTTTTGTTTCTAATTACAACTCTTTGACTTTGTAATTGACTCCCCATATGCAATATCAATTCTTCCATTGCCAACTTCTTCTCCTTACTCTGCAAATTATTAAATCCTTGAGGGTAATAAGGTATGTAAGTTGGATTTCCTTGATTTTTCAAGCTTCCCCATGGGTTCACAATGTTGTTTCCCCATTGTGAATTTGTAGCATTTGAATTATTATTACTCCAACTAAAATTTGGATGAGCCGGGTTTATAATAATTGGCATAAGGATTATTATAACAATTATTTAGTGCATTGAAGGTGTCATAAGTAGATTTCAATTCTATCATTTATCTCAATGAATTTTCTTCTAGCACAGGTGATGTCTGTGAATAATTCATTCCATATTGATATATCTTCTTTGATATAACAACTATTTGTGCAGCTAACATAGATATTGCATCAAAATCATGAATATTGACTACTATTTTTGGATTTAACCTTTTAGAGGGCCATTGAAAATTATTAGTAGCCATTTCTTCAATTAAAAAATATACTTCAGCAAATGGTGTTGACCTCACTTTTGGTTAAGGTTTAGTTTTTCCTCTTTAGTAGCCTAGGGCCTAGCCATATGACTTTCTTGTTGACTACTCCTAGAGGACTAGAAAACCTAGAAAAAGAAACCTTCACCATTAGAAAATCTAAACCCTTCTTTTCCCTAGAAAAAGGAACCTTCACCATTAGAAAATCTAAACCCTTCTTTTCTCAACTTGAAGTTCCACATATTGGTCCTAATCTCTACCACTTAGTAGGTGGGGTCAATATAGGAGAGCTCGCACTCAACGATTTTTGCTAGGACAAAAGCTGATTTTTGCCTTCAAGGATGGCTTGAATCTCACACTCAATGAGAAAAAAGGCACATCAAGGCGGCATCATAGATTTTGACCTGGACTTTGGTCACGTCAATATTAATAATGAGGGTCCCCTGTTGGACATAGTTAGCCGACAAGAAAAGGAAGGGTTACCGTCGCTTTTGAGGATTGGTAGCAAAGAAGACTCCTCTCCAAAGTGGAAAAATGCAATAACACAAAAAAATACAATGGAGGGAAGTAGTCGTTTACCATCCATGATAACCACACCAACCGGAAACTTAGTTAGCATTGACAAAGGAAGACAGTCAGATCCAACTTTAAGAAGAACTCAACATCGGAATGCCAATCATCGTAAGCACAGAGCATTTCTACGTGAAGAAAAAAGACACCTAGAAGAGGTAGAAAATTTACTTTTCCCGATTCTTGAGGGGAAAATTTATGACCCTTGCATGAGCGAGACTTTCGCCAGTCTGCCCGCTATTAAGGATGAGTCTGAATTCCCTACGGAGTAAGTACAATCTGAAGTACCAGGTGAATTTTACAAGAGCTGACCAATGTGCAACGTCAAAGTTCCTATTCAGTCATCAAAAAGAGGGGGCATTTGTGGAGTGCCCGACGTGCAATGTTCTACACTTAGACCACTATAGTTCATTTGAAGAATTTGTAGGTGCCGACATGGGATGCTAGGAGGCAGCTTACTCGGACACCGAGTCGTACATTCCTTTACCTGTGGAGCTACAGATGTGAAGATGATAGATTTGCCTCAATGATCCCAAAGGATCCCCACAGTAGAATTGGAAAGAATAAACAAAGTTAAGAGGAGAGAACTCAAATTTTACAAATAGATCCGAGAAAATATCGTCAATATTTTGGAAGGCCTAGAGCTGTACTCAGGAGTCTTCTCTGAAAGTGATGAAAGAAGAATCATAGACTACCAGTTGATTGCATTTTAAACCGTTGTATCATCAATATCTAAGATGACGGAGATTACGTCTCCCTGCACATAGACCATAATGATTTCGTGAGGCCTTTCTACACAATTTCTTTCAAGAGCAATAGCAATATACTACTCAAAAAAGAAATTGATGTTATCAACCCTGGGGAGTTAAGAGGATTCATTGAGATTACACTAACGATAGGTTCAGTATTGATTCTCAAAGGAAATGTAGAAGACCTCGCCAAGCACTGCATCCCAGGAGTACGACACCACAGAGTGTTTGTGACTTTCAAAAGGATGGACAACAGTAAGATGCCTCATAGATTCTGACCAGATTTGGACCTAGAGGAGCTACGCCCGTACGAGCTATGAGAGGGTTGCTCCTTTAAGTACATGTGAAGGGAATTCTTGCCATGGAGTGTAGCTTAGTAGGTTAGCTTGATTAGGGACTCGTTCGATAGAGGACAAGCATACATGTCATTTTGTCACCTTTTGCACTACGTCAGAGCAGCATATATGATAAGTGTTCAACATGTGTTGTTCTAGATGTATTCAACATGACATGTTGCAGATGTACTTTTGATGCTTTCAGCATGTATTCAGTCTGTAGCACCTGTTTCAAGTAGATTAATGAAATTTGTTTCAGAATGCAGTCAGTTTATTAAATTGCCCTTTGTGCGATGAATCAAGAGCCTCTGAACCATATGTTCGTTCTAAGCTACAATGAGAAAAGAATAAAACAATAAAACTTGATGATAATGAAATTTGAATAAAATATTCATTTTGAAAAATAAATAAACCAACCAAAATTAAATCTTTTAAATATATATATATATATCTTACGTGTTAATACTCAAAAAAGGTTACAAGATATGAGAGGGATAGTGGATCCCCAACTAAAAGGAAAAAATATATTTTAAGATCTAGGGGTTCCAAAATCCACAGTACAACGCGACATAAAAAGCAAGTAAAAAAAGAATGGTACATGAGACCCAAAATATAGTTAACCCAAAAAAGATATGCTACGAGCAACTTCAAAAGATCCTTTCCCATGTTGAAGAGTAGAATACACATTTTGGAAGATGTTGCAATCATAAAAAAGATCACCTGTAGCCGAAAAAGCCTCATATGGTGTCGAGAAGGCATCAACAAAGTAAATCCGTAGATTAGTAACATGTTAAACCGAGAAAACATTAATCTTGGAAGAAGAGTTAGCTTATAGTTTGTACTTCCTACATCCATTGTATAAAAGACCAAAAAAATCGTCT
The DNA here is from genome assembly GCF_001263595.1 of Phalaenopsis equestris. NCBI lineage: Eukaryota > Viridiplantae > Streptophyta > Magnoliopsida > Asparagales > Orchidaceae > Phalaenopsis > Phalaenopsis equestris. Next base: position 4,982 of record NW_018250997.1, read on the forward strand.
CCAGCAATATTAGTGATATGGTAAGCCAACAAAATGCATGGGAGCCAAAAAAGTTAATCCTTGAGATCGTATAATGGAAGAAAAAATAAACCATCTTCCAGCAAAATAGCCTTAGCCAAAATAAATGATGGTGGTATTAATGTAAAACATATAAAGCATAACTTAACATGCGCAGCCAAACCGAAAAAAAAAGAGCCATAAGGTGAGCCATCTACAAGCTATGCTTCTCAAAACTATAGCAAACCAAAGCGTTAGCATCGAAGATACGGAGAATCAAGCAGATCACCATTAAGAGGAGTGCGAAGATGTGACATGGGTAAAGTGCCACAACAAATATTACTAGAGTTCCTGGCCAAATGAGCTAACCAATTAGCCAGGTAGTTACCTTCTCTGTAAATGAAAGACAAATCAAAAATTAATTTGTATATGTTAATATAATCATGAATTCTATTCATATTGGCAAGAAAATCCCATCGAGGTGTAGTGGTATTGTATACCTCATTCATAAGAGATTGAGAATCCATCTCAAAAATGATTTTTGTAAAATTAAGATGAACCCCAACCTTCATGGCTAAAAGGAAAGCCCAACTTTTGACCTCCAAAGGAGAGGCGACACAAATCGGAGAAGCAAAATAATACAAACACTGTCCAAAACATATAAACACTGTCCAAAATGATTCCTTAAAACCCCTCCCGCACCCGCCACATTATAGATCCAACTGCCATCCATATTAAATTTAAACGAGTTTATAAGTGGGGGTTGCCATCAAAAGATGTCCACTCTACCCACTTTAGACTGCATAATATCCCTCGACAAAGGTATGAAATGACAGGCCCGTTTTAAATGAGCCAAGATATTAGAGACAGAAATATAAGGAGCAGACAAATTGTTACCATACTTAGCCTCATTTCTCGCCACCCAGATAAACCAAAGAAAGAGACCAACCATTTTAAATTGAAGTGGTTACCCTAGAAAAAGCAATTTTCCAAGTATAAAGATAATCCTCAATAGAAAAACCAAAGAAAGAGACCAACCATTTTAAATTGAAGTGGTTACCCAAATTGTTCCAAATATCAGCAGCAAGACGACATAGAAAAAAAAATGTGCATACATTTCCGAGTCATTTTTACATAAACAACATTGGGACACCATTTTCAACCCTTTAAGCTTCAAAATATCATCCAAAGGAAAAAAATTTAGAAAAAATCTCCATAAGAAAAATGAGATAGAGGGAGAGATTAGCATGTTCCAAATAGCATTACTCCACCTCTAACATTACTCCATCTCCAAGTACTGTAGGGATAAATATTAGTATAAACCATTTTGGTAGGGGAAATAATAACAATATTTTTCCATAAAGGAGAGTCCTTCATAGTATTCTTTAAGGGAAGTTTAGCTATCTTAGCTGCCTCGTGAGCTCCAAAAAGAGTATTTAATTTATTGACATCCCAATTACCTTGATGCCAAAGATTTGAAATAATTAAGCTCAAAAATAATTAAATGTTGCGGGATACTTTGTGGCAACGTGAGATTGTCACCTAAACCCCACTGATCATGCCAAACTGAGATATTGCCCTCACCAACATCCCAAAAAATAAAATTTTATGCCAGAAATCTTGCTTTCAGAATGGCTTTCCAAATTTTAGAGTTACCAGCTTTCCATTGAACACCCGTCGGATGTTGATAAGCGCAATATTTACGATAAAGGAATTTAGCCCATAACGAATCATTGAAGCGAAATTTAAACCAAAGCTTGCACATATTAATATTAGAGATTTAATTAAGAATTTTAAGCCCTAACCCTCTAGCAGAAATAGGCTTGCAAACTCTATGAAAAGAAGTCTAATGCTTATTGGGATAGCTACCCGACTAGAGGAGCTAATTGAAAATTCTCTCAAGAGAAATTTAAGTGCTCTACTTGAGATTAAGAATTTGCAAGGCATACAAAGGAATACTAAAAATAACACTTTTCAACAAGGTGAGGCGACCCCCATTAGAAATAAAAATATTCCTCCAATCATCAATTTTATTTTTGATCCTTTCAACCACCTCATCTATTTGGGTTTGCTTCCTACGTCCCCTCAAAAGGCTGACCCCAAGATACTTGAGAGGAAGACAGGTACAGTGAAAGCCAGTGAAAGTAATTGCCCAAGAAGCAATAAAGCTTTTAACATCCTTCCCAAAGAAAAAACTACATTTTCCTTTGTTAAACCGTAACCCAGAAGCTTGTTGAAATTCCATAAAAACCTTCATCAACACCTTGATGGTAGATTTATTGGCATTAGAGAAAAGAATAGCATCATCAGCATAAGCAAAATGACTAACCAGAACCTTGGACTTATGACAGAAATGACTGTACGACTAGTTAAGCTGCATGTTTTTTAAAAGACGAGAGAAATAATCAAAAGCAATGATGAAAATGGTAGGAGCTAAGGGGTCTCCTTGTTTGATGCCTCTCTGGGAGGAGAAGAAGCCGTAAGAGTTACCATTCACCAACACACTATAGTGATTATTCTGAAGCCACTGTTGAATTAAGGAATTGAAATCAAAGTGGAAAACAGGAGCTTGCAAAATGTTAATGATGAAATCCCAACTAATAGTGTCAAAGGCCTTTTTAATATCAAGCTTTAAGATCATATTTCCACCCCTGCACTTTTTATCAAGATCTTCGATAAGCTCTTGAGCAAGTAGAATGTTATCAGTGATTTCCCGGCCCTTAACAAAAGTAGACTGATGAGGCGAGATGGTCTTAGGTAACATAGGTTGAAGTCTAGAAAGCATTAGTTTACTTATAGATTTGAAAATGACGGTGGTGAGGGAAATAGGAAGAAATTTATCCCAATTGGACTTATCGTTACTCTTAGTGATGAGCACAATCATAGAACAGGTAAAATACTTCCCGGGATCCTCTCCCCTAAAAAGAACTTTGAACAGCAAGGGTTACTTCCTTTTCAATAACATCCCAACAAGAAACATAAAAGGAAGAAGTAAACCGATCCAGTCCCGGAGATTTGTTAGCATTAATTTCCTTCAAAGCCCATAAAATTTCTTGCTCAGTAGGGACCTCACAAAGGGAGAAAGAAGAAACATACTCCAGTTCTTCATCAAGAAGAGTAGTATTGACCGGAGTAACCTGAGGGCTTGTCATAAAGAGATCAGTGAAATAATCAACAGCACTTTGACCAATATCCTTATCCTGATTATAAGAAGAGCCAGAGGGGGAACGAATCTTAAGGATAACATTAATATTTTTTCTTTGCTTAATGGAGGCATGAAAGTATTTAGTATTACGATCCATAGAGGAAAAATAGATATCATTAGCTTTTTATTGAAGAAAACTTTCCTCCAAAGAGATAGCTTCAAGGAGTATAGAATGGGCAGTGGCTAAAGCATCCACATGCTGAGGAGTACAAAATACTTGTTCCTCAAGCTTGTCAACTTTAGCTTGAGCTTCCTTAACCTTCAAGTGAACAATATATATATATATATATATATAAAACAGATCAACTGCTGGGAAGATTCTTAGCTGGATCAACTTTTGCAACTGCTGGGAAGAGTGGAAACAGATCAATTTACAAGTTATCCCTTATGTAGTGGCTTTGTTTTTTTGGATGTGGAGAAAAAATGGATGAAGATTCAACACCTCTTGCTAAGGATGTGACTTTACATTGCACACCTTGCCTACAGAAAATGATTAAATATCACAATCTCTCATTGATTAGCAGTTTGAGGATTGAAGTCTCTCATGTAAAGTCTCTCAAACTACTAATCAATATAATTTCAGTCTCTCATTGATTGAATGGGCTCCTCCTCCTGATGGCTGGATGAAAGCTAACACAGATGGAAGTTTTTTAAAAGGATCTGCTGGCTATGGTGATGTTTTCAGAAACTCCCTAGGACATCATGTTCTCCATTTCTCCTCACCAACTTGAGCTTTAGATGCTTTAGAAACTGAAATGATAGCAATTTATTAGTCTAATAAATTTGTTGTCCAATGTAATATTGGGCCATTAATCATTGAAACTGACTCCAGCATTTGCATCAAGTTTTTGCAGCATGAGGAGGACCCCCCATGGCACTTTGGAAGATAAATAAGGAAAATACAAATTACTTTTGGTAGCTACATAGTGAAAATTCAGCACATCAACAGAAAATGTAATGGGCCAGCACATCTTTTAGCCACCTCTGGTAGATGCTCTGAACAAGTTATTGTGGCAAATTTCCCATCTCCTGCTTTAGCTTATCTACTGCATGGGGATAAATTATGTATCCCTCAAGTTCACACCTTCTAAGGAGGATTTGTTTGTGGTCACACCTTTCAGAGTTGCTTCAAGACCTTGGTGACTGTTTTGATTTTTATGTTACTACCTTGCTCCCCTTCTCTTGTCTGTTTCCCCTTGTGTTTTTGGGAACCCTTATGCTTCCTTTTAGTTTTACTTTGAAGCCCCATAGGGTTAACTGTTGTTTTGTGTTGTTTGATGGACTGATGATTCCTGTATTGATTCATTAAGCCCATCCTGCTGCTCTAGATATTGTAACCTTCCCTTTACTTCAACATGTAGGGAGACACTAGTTTCCCCTTGATGGAAATATATATATATATTATTGATAATTAAATGTGATAACAAATAAAGAAATGAAAAAAAAATTCGCTAGAGTTTATTTCCCTTAAGTTCAAGGTATCTTACTCTTTGCTTGCGCAATATGATTTTTCTTTTCTGCACCAACTTCTTTACATCTTTCAGAGTTTCATACTCTACCCAAAGTTTCACAAATTTTCCTCACCAATGTCAATCTTTACATGACACATATCTATGAGGTCAACACTAGAAACTCTCTAGAATGTTTACATGTTATTCTCAGGGTCAGTACCTAAATTATGCTTCTCATAAGTGCATTTCAGATAGGCCTCTTTAAGCTCTATTCTCATCTTTCCATTCAGGGTAGGCCTCTTCATGCCCTATTCCCATTTTTACATTTTGGCTAGGCCTCTTCACGTCCTATTACCATCTACACAATTGGGGTAGGCCTCATCACGCCCTATTCCCATCTATACTTTCTGGATAGACCTTTTCAAGCCCTATTCCCATATTTGCATTTAAGATATGCCTCTTTACGCCATATTCCCATCTTTACATTTAAGGTAGGCCTCTTCAAGCCCTATTCCCATATTTACATTTGGGATAGGCCTCTTTACACCCTATTCCCATTCTTCCATTTGGGATAAGCCTCTCTACAATTGTGTCTCCTCTTGAGTTAGATGTGAGTCCCTGCACTTTCCACTCAATTTGGTCTCCTTGAGCATAATTCTATCTACTTGAGATTCTTAAATTGAAATAAAATTCAAAGTGAATTTTGAGATATTTAACTCAAATCAAGTTTTTATTGGGACTATTAGTTTGCCCGATGCTTATTCCCGCAATATCCTTTCATTTCTCCAGTGAGAGTATGTGTTACTCCCTAGCGGAAAGAACTATCACTCAATTCTACACTATGTTCTAAGTCTATTGACTTAGAAATCTGTATTGGTTTTGTTGATCTCGTCGCCCAACGCCAATACATGCAGTGTGCTTGCCCGGTACACCACACTTATTGGGGGTTCATTTGTTGAACTCACTTTTGGTTGAGGTTTAATTTTTCCTCTTTAGTAGCCTAAGTTCTAGCCATAGAACTTTCCTATTGACTATTTCTATAGGAATAGAAAAAGGAACTCTCACCATTAGAAACTCTAAACCCTTTTTTTTCTTAACTTGAAGTTCCACATATTGATCGTAACCTCTAGCACTTAGTGGGTGGGGTCAATATGGGAGAGCTCAAAGGTGAAAATTCATAGGTCTGCTTGGCCTTAAGCTTAACCCTGGGTGTTGGTTTGGAGTTTGTTCATTCACTTGTACTCACTTTCACTCACTTTCACTAACAATCCTAAGCCTAAACTTTGTTGAATTTGATCCCTTTATCCGTTGGGAGACTTATGTAGATGGTCTCCTAGACCCACTAGCCTTAGGTTGGGGTTTAACTAAGACCAGTACATAGAGGAACCAAATGGGGATTCATTGGCCCATAGCTCATTTATGATGGTTAGCTCCCCAATTATACATACCCCAATTTTACCAAAATATCTAACTTGGTCTTTTACCCCCTAAGTCTACCCAAATTAAGTAACACCCCAAAACCCTAAATTTGGCCAAAAAATCTCAATTTCACCCAAAATACCCAAATTTGTTCAAAAATCATTTCAAACTATTTCAAAAATACTCAAATTACCAAAAACCATTCAAAATTGCCAAAATTACTAAAATACCCCCAAATTTGAGAAAATTACAAAAATACCCTTGATGACCCAAACTTTCCTAAAACCTCCAACAATCATCTCAAATGTCCCCAAAACCAATTTGGGCCCTTCAATTGAACCCAAATTGGCCAATTTGACCATTTTTTTGACTAAAACCCCCAAATTGCCTTAAAAGGGCTCAATTTCCCCAAATTCACCGCAGATGACCGTCAAGTTGGCCCCAATCTCTCCCAATTTAAATTCCAAAATCAAATTTATCAGGCCTATGATCATTTCAAACCAAATCCATGCTTAATTATACCATGGTTTGAGCTTAATTTTGATCTAAACCAAATCCCCAAGTTTTTTCCATGTGGCCCAATCTCACCCAATTAAACCCCATAGCCCGCTGAATTGCCTCAATTTGGATCATAAACTCTTCAAAACACTTCCACACATTAAATTGAGCCCTTAATTGGCTTTTATAAAGCTTAAATATCACTTAATTCTAACCCAAATCTAAAATCTCCAAATTTGCCCCATTTAAGCCATGTGCCCAAGTCCCACTAAATTAAATGTCCTAATCCTAAAATTGGCACCAATTGATGTTGAGAACCCTTCATGATATTCCACTAGACCATTTTCAACCATCAATTTGGACTTAGCCCAACTCTAGCCCAACCTAAGCCCAAGTCTTACCCAACACCCCTAAATTGACAACTTGCCCAAAATCCCTCATATCAAACCTCTAAATCAATCCAAAACCACTCAAAATCTTTTCCAAATTTATCATAACAATCATCCAAACCAAATTGATCAATCATATTAGCTCAATGTCATATCTAGCCAAACCCAAACCCAAATTTAAGCCAATTTGACAAAAAATGATCCAATCCACAAAAATTCACTTAGCCATGCCCAAATAACAAAATTAATGACACCACAACCACTAGATGGACCCTAGCACTAGATGGACCGGACCCTAGAGACCAGGCTAAACCCACTTAGCCCACCCTAGGTGAGCCATGGACCAAAGGTCTCCTAAATCAAGGCATTTGTTTTCTAAATTGCTTAAGTCAAAGAGATCTTTACCAAAACTCATTACGAGCCAATAATAATTATTGTAACAAATTACACTAAGGTTCATGAGCCACTTGAGCACCTCTCCTACCATGGCCAACTGCCATAGTCATCAGAGGAACAAAAACTGAGAGCCCACATGCTTAAACCAAAATCCAATTGCATCCACCTTAGCCGGGCATTTCCAATTAGTTTTAACACTTTGAAGCCTTCCACATAAGCATCCTTTAGCACTCACGAATTGGCCCTGATAGCCTCCCCTAGCCATTTTTAGTTAAAACCCCTCCCATGGCCAAAAGAGAGAGAGCTCAAATTTCCTTGAGGAAACTCTGCCTAATTACTCTTAGACACTCTCCAACAACACTTAAGCCCATTGTAACCATTCTACCCCTCTGGTTCCCATTGTGAGAGCTCAATTTTGAGTTTGAAATTCACTTTAAAACCAGGACAAATGTCCCCAAACTTCCACATTCAACCAAACTTTAATTAACTATGCACACCCCATCCCTATAGTGAGAGGAGTTGATTCCCCACAAAAGCCCCCTCTCAAATAGCTTTTAGCATAGACTTTGATCAACACCTGAAATCAAGCTTGGTTAAAAACATACTTAGACAATTCACCAGGGCTTGAGACTTCATCTAGAGGTTTCTTGGACCCAATCAAAACTACCACAACCATCTGATTGAGGACTCCCCTCTCAGATAAAGGTGTTGAGCTCTAACCCTAACCCGAGCATGTTTTGATTCTCCATGAGTAATGGCTTGATTTCATGCGTGATAAACCATATGGATATGCTAGTCTCAAGTAGATGAAGGTTTAGAATTAAACCCCATGCAATTTGTTTGAGTTTAGATTTTTAGTGTGAATGGCTTATGGTCTAGGTCATTTGGGGATGATGAACAGTTGTAGTTTGATCGTACATTTATTTCATGGATGACTGAGATCGTGTTGGACAAATAGATGGAGCAAAACAATAGGCCGCATGACAGCTGAGGTGGATGGCGACGTCGAATGGTAAAGCATCGTGTGTGACCTCAGAGTAATCATAGGATGAGGTGGTGCCACGTGGATAACTAGAAAAATATGGATTTTTTGAATTTATTTTAATACTTGAACATCAAAAATCCATATCATTCGCTAGAAAAATCATAAAAATAAAAGAAAAACATCCTCTTGCCCAGTGAATAGAGGAGAATAATGTGGACTTATTATTTTTAGTCAAGTGTATGATTTTTAAGTAATTAAATAGCCTCTGAGGTATTTTAATTCATTATGATTAAATACTAATCACCATGGCTTGAAATTTTTAGGGTTGATTCCTCATGATAGAGAACAACTCCTCTGATTTTTCTAAGGTTAGAGAGCACCTCTGTGCTTCTAACCCCAATTTTTAAACCTAAATGACTATTTAGGACTTTTTTAATTATATAAATGAAAATGTTCCTTAGAAAATTATGGGATTAATTTTTTTAGGTTCCTTATGGTAAGAGGAGCTTAAGAAAAATATTGTGATGATTTGAATAATTTTGTATGTTTTTGTTATTAATTAAACATTTTTAATATATATTAATTTATTTAAATTAAATATAAATCCAAATTAGAAAAATTCAATTCCACAGTGTTCATAAAAATCATTTCAACTCACTTTACAAACTTCAAATTTATTTAAGTTTATTTGGCCATTAAAGTTGATTTTGTAAGTAAAAATAGTATTTTTGCACAAAATAAATTATATTAAATTAAAAATAAGTACAAACGTCTCATTATTTGTAAACTTCATTTTTCTATTAAGTATATCCTTCATAAAATTTACATAACTTAGAATTTTTTCCAAGGCTTCAGCAAAATATTTCCATGAATATTGAGAATTTTCAAAATACAAAAGATAGTTCAAAATGTGTCTAATTGTTCCCTGATCACTTAGAACACTTTAAAATATTTTTCTTGATTTTTCTAAAGTAAAAAATAAATTTCTAAAAGCTTAAAAATGTATTTTTCTTATTTTCCATTAAAATAATTACAATAAATTAAAAATAAATTATAAAAATATAAAAACATGGTCCTTTCAGTTTCCTGGAATTATGAGGGTTTAATAAAAATTTAAAAGTAATTTTTGATAATTAAAAAATATTTTTGTATTTAAATAATCATTAAAAATGATATTTAAATAATTACGATAATTATAATATTATTAAAAAAATCATCAAATTTTGTCTAAAGTATTCTTTTGACCTAGGAAAACCTCAAATAATTTTTCCCATAAATTAAAACTTCATTTTTTTCGATTAAATAAAATAACATTGAAAAAAAATCCTATTTTTGGGTTAAAATAGTTATTTTAAATTATATCAAATTTTGAAAAATCATATTTTCCTCTTTGATATTTTAATTAATCCATGGATGGGATACTCAAAGATCTTAAAGGCCATTTAAATTTTTCTTAAAGAATTATAAGATGAAAAGTCCCAAGAGCAAAGTGGTAATTTTAGATTTTGGTGCCTTAATCAAAACTTAGGATTAATCAAAGTGACAATGAGTAATTTTGATCTTAATAAATGTGTTTGAATGATTGAAATAAAATGAGATTAAAAGGTAGAAAATCACTTACAACATTTTCACAATATCAACAAAATCATAATTTCTCTAGTCTTCATGACTTGGAAGTCAACTAAGATCAGATGATTCTTAAGTGATGGGATTAAACTAGAGAGATGATTATTTACTTATCTTAAGCCTAAAATTGATGATGATATGATCTTTCAATAAGAATAAATTGCACTTAAACAAAAATTTTGACCACCACTAATTTCCCTGTTATGGTTGTTAAGGGCTTCGTAGCGACCTAAGTTTGATACCTAAACTCAATTGATTAGATTTAGAAGGTAATATGATTGAGGATCAACATATTTAAGCACTTCAAGCCCATTTGTGATAGGCATCAATTATTTAATGACTTAAACTTGCCTTAGGGGCATTCATCCATATAACCTTTAAAAAAAATGTCAAATTGACTGAGTATCCTATCATTGGGATAATTTAATTGTTAAGTTTTGTTGGGCAACGGGGTAGCCACACTCTAAACTCGGATAATTTATGGAACAATATGATAAGTTCAAAAATGAACTCAAAATAATTCAAGAGATCTTCAAAGTAGTTCAGGGTCATACCCCGAGCATTTTGAAATCTTTTGGATATTTTGAAGGACAAGTTGAACTTTCCATATTTTGTTATAGAATCATCCACTAAACAACTTCAGAGGCTCAATAGAATCATACTTTGGGGTTGGATAGCTATACCTTCATCTACTCCTGCAATTTAATTTCCTTGCAAAATTATATACATGTCTTGCGAGCACTAACCTTTCAGGTGGAGGAACGAGAAGAATCGATAGGTATGCCTTTTAAATTATTACATTTACCTTTCTCTACTTCTAGCTTTAAACTTGCATGTTAAAGAACGATGTCACCATAACAGCTAGGATGGCCACAAAACCAAAACAAAAAAATAAAAATAAAACAAGATAAAATTCATCACCACAACATTCAAAATATAAGACAACTCAAAATTTAATCACAAACATCACAAAATAAAAATTGCAACTAAATTAAAACGTCCTTATCTGATGGTCGGGAATCCCTCAGAGGAGGTAACCTACGGTTGCTAACAAGATTTCCTATGGTCTAAATAAAAGTGTTGAACTCATTAAGTTGAGTTTAGTAAATTCATTTGGATTAAGTGAATCCAAAAGAAAATAGTGGTGTCCAAACGAGAGAATCGTAGGATCCTAACATGTGTCGCTCTAATCAACTTTAATATGCCCCATAGTATTTAAATAACTTTAGGACATTTGATTTTACAACAATACTTGACTAAATAGAAAACTTCAACTTGTCACAACGAGGAGCTTGGAGTTAGCATCGTGGGCAGCACATCGATCTTCAGCAGTAAGAGGATCTTCAATAGAATATCTCTCTTTAGAAAATAAATAACAATCCATAGGACTTCAAGGTTTTTTGCTTATGCAACATAAATCCTCACCCTATCTTTAGGATTTTGTATAGCTCAACTATACAAAATAAGTCCTAACTTGTCATTGGATTCTGAGGTTGTCGTTCATCACGACCTAAATCCTCACATCTTCCAAGCTATTTGTGTGATCGTTTCACATGAATGTAAGCCCTAACTAATAAAATTGGTAAGATGAAACACTTAAATATTTTCCCTTTAAACTGAAGCCAAACCAAAGGGTAGCTTGAGAAGTCACCATGGTTCTCCTCAGGATCTATGACATCCCCTAGTCCTTCTTCCATTGGATTAAAAAATAAATAGGTCCAAAGTTGAGTCATTCCCCTTTCAAACCTCTTTATCCGATCTCTTTGAAAATTCATATTCCTTTGACCTCCTTGAAGACAATATCACCTATTTTTTATCGAGAGTTTTCTTAGGTGAACTCAGTTATGTAAAATATAATTAACTATAGCGACTTGCCCTTATAATAAGTTTTTCCAAACCTAGCTTAATATAAAACCTATTTAATTTTTTCGTATTAAATATGGGAACTTGCCAGCTTACAAATAAAAAAAATGATTTTTGCAGACCAAACAGATGTCATATATTTCTTATTTTATTTGATTGATCCTCACCTCCTCACCCTCAAGTCTTGTGTTTTATCTTTTGGAATAGATACATGGCTTGAGGTGTAGTATTAGTTCATTTAAACTATGAAAGTTATGAGATTAGTTTGATTCCATATTTTTATAAACTTAAATATATATAAGTAAATTAAAAATGTCTTTCTAAAGTGGGCGACAGAATTCCGATTCTGGTGTTTTTCTTATATGGTCTATCAATTTTGGTTGTTTTCAAATTTTAATAATTATTCTTTCTAACTCAAAATGGTAAGGTACTAACTTTTCAGATTTTACACTATGCATAAACATATACAGCAAGTAATTGCAAAATAAGCAAACACACCTAAGTAAGAAAATATTCAAAATAAACTACAACACTCTCTTTCTCTTTAGTTTTTAAAATAATAATACAATAAATTATAAAATAACTTACTACTACTTTCCGTTACTACCCGACAACGACGCCAAAAACTTGATGTTTGGGTGGATTTAGTGTGTTAATTTTTGCAAATATTTCACAATATTACAAAATACACGCGACAAATGCAGTAACAAATATCCAAATTAATCTAAAAAAAATAAATTTAGTTAAAATAGTTTTATCCTTTAAAAATCTTAAAAATCTCAAATCCCCTTTAAAAATAACACAAGTATATGTATCGATCAAGTAATAAATGGCTCTAATGGAGTCCTAAATATTGATCCTACAGGGAAGTCAGAAATGCTTGTAAAAATGTTCCTAAAATTATAATGTAAAGTACTATTTTAAAAATACAAAAAGTAAAGTGCGAAGTTTGAATATTAAGTAACATGTGAATGTTAAATAAAATGCAATGGAAAGACAAAGTAAAATAAACTAAATGCTAAACTTTCAAAAGTAAAATTACAAAAAATAAAAATACAATGTTGTGACGAAAACTTCAAGTTTAAGAAAGAATCGTTCCCCTTTACAATGAGTATATGGTTTGTGAAGAAATTAAAATCATTTGAAAATATATAAAATCTATTTTGTGCAAAAGAGGAGAAATCCTATTCTTTACCTTCTTCCGAGTGAATAAAGAACATTGACTAATCCAACATTTGGTTCCTAATTCCATGGTTAGGCTCGGAGGATACTGGCTACCACTCTAGAGTTCCCACAACTCCCTCCTTTGAGGGCTAACAATATCGCATCAGTTTCCAATCAACTAGACTAAATTGGGGATTTTAATTTGTCACCTTAAAATCTCTAATTTTGCATCCAACAAGCTATGTTTCCCTATTTATTTGCCATAAAATCAAATGCGATTCTCTGATGAAATACTCTCTCATGAAATCAAATGTGATTCTCCCCATGTTGTAGAAATCATAACCATTTTGGAACATATGTTTCTTAACACATTTAACATTCCAATTGCTAAATCAAAAAGTAAATGAAGATGAGAGTTCAAATTATTACAAATTATTGACATTTAAAACCATATGAATCAAAATCAATTCTTCACAAAACTATACCTTCAAAGTAGGGAGAAGGGTATAGAAGACTACTCAGAATTCATAAGAAGGATATGAAAAAACACAAATTTCATTAATAAAAATAAGTTTACAAAACAAAAGAAATAAAAGACACAACTTATATAATAATCCTTCCCAAGCAAACTCCTAGAAGTTCCCTCCAAGCCTTTCTCTCTTTACAGGCACTCTCAATTCTCTCTTAGAAGTGTAATGAAGAAGAAATCTCTCACATTCCCTCTGCTCTTACATTCCTTGAAGAAAATCTCCAAGCCCTTGACTTTCTCTCTCTCTCTCTCTCTCTAAATTTCCTTCACGCCACACACCTCTACTCGCCTCCTCTCCTTAAGCCCTAGAATTTCCTCTCTTTTATTGAAGGCAGCATCCCTCTAAATAAAATCCAAAATCCCCCCACAAATTCTGTCCAAAAGTTAAATTTTTTTAATTCAAATGACATGTCCATTGATCCATGATGCATATCCATTCATAAAAGAACCTTCTAAAGTGTCTAGATGCATTGAATTACTCTATGGGGTGTTTAGAACATGTGTCCCTTTGAAAATTTGAGCAAACATTTTTCTTGAACTACCTTAATCTGCAAAAAAGTTATCCATGGCGCATCTAACATCAAATCTGGCACATCATGCGCCAACTCTCTGTTAAATGGGGCATCTGGCGCCAATCTGGCGCATCATGCACCAGTTTGCTGAAGACTGTGCTGTTTTAGGCTTTCGCAAATCTGACGTCGATCCGGCGCATGATGCACCAGAATTTGAATCTTCGTTGTTTTGCCTCCAAATTTCGTCCTTTTTGCTACTTTTGCACCAAATTCCTAAAAATGAAATACCTACAAATAAAATATGAAAATAACCATCTTTAATGTGCAATATCATGAAAAAAAAGGTTGCTAAAATAAAAAAAATTTGAAGGTTGCTGAATATGTTGTATTTGCAGAGGATGTGGAGGATGAGTTTAGTTTACGTGAGTCCTCACTACAATTGGGAAAGAGCAAGTTCCACCCTCTATCTACTGCCTAGGATGACAAAGATACCAGAAGAATTGTTGATACACCACCTCGTCCTTTCCACTACGAGAGTTTGAGAGTGATAAAAACTAGGGCTACCCTAATGGCTTAATTACAAACTATAATCAAAAGGCTAAAATTAAAGGAAAACTGCTTAGTAGCTAAGATTCTTAGAATAATGGGAAGAGTACGTGCTAAGGTCTGTATTGGACTGAGGCTAGTTCCACAAAAGAAACCCTGTTCGCTAAGAAAACGATCAAGTTGAGATGATGGATCTTCTACCATAGTTTCTAGTCTGCATGTTAGGGCTTGCATCACTCATCAACATGTTGGTACTGCCAACAGGAGATCCGACCTTAAGCTATAGGGCTATAGGCACTAAAAGAGATGGTGTGCTAACCTTAAATTTTCAGGCCGATAACTACTGGTACGATCAAAGTCAAAAGTTCTGAGGAGAAACTTGAGCCTGAAGAGATCATTGTTACCTCATAGAAGAAGATTCATCAGCCATCGCTGGTGGATCTGAAGATCAGTAGTCTTCAAGAAGAGGCTAAGCAGCTCAGATTCCTAGAGAAGCGCGATAAGCAGAAATTGGTGAAAGCATTCGAGAAGAAATCCGAGGCTGTTGTATCAGTGGATAAAGGTAAATAACTTATGCAGATTTAGACAGAGTGATTACAAAAAAGTTTACCAATCACCACAGCAGCATGATCAACAGTCATCTCAACAGAGGTATCAACAAACCTAGGGTAAGCGTACCTTTTCAAAGCTTCTGAGAAAGATTTATCCTTTTAAGAATGAAGCAATTGGTAAGATGTTCATAGCCTGATTAAGAGATCTGATTTCCAGTTGCGAGAGCCCAAGAGGCTAGAGGAGGTGGACAAGAAGGGTCATCCCTTGGATTGCCCTTACCACAAGATGCTTGGGCATAAAGTAGAGGGTTGCTTCACTTTGATGAATTAACTCAAGACCAACTTCAAAATAGTGAACATAACGATTCTGAAAGAGTACCTGAAAGAAACTGAAAGAGGTTCTATCAATAACTTTTCTGTCATTCCCATTATTATGATTGACACGTAAGCAATTGATGATGGATGGAGTACAACATGGAAAAAAATCATTGAGGAAGATGCTACATCAGATTCAAATAGCTTTGATGTATTCTTTGGCTCAGAGTTCAAGACTTAATAAGTTGAAACTATCAATTGCAATTGAAGAACTACTTCTGTTGAAGAAGATAAAGAAGACCACATAGGAAAAGAAGACTGAAGTACCGAAGATTAGACTAGGGGATGCTTTTTCTAGGATGGTTATTTTAAATTTGGGGGAATGATCCCTCAAACCTCTGACTTTGTAAGACTATTTATTTTCTCTCGTGGAGTACTATAATGAGAAGAGTTCTAATGCTGGATAAGTTTTGACTGTTTCTAGCAATAATGTAACTATTGAAAACAAACCTAATCCGGATCTTAATTTCAATTTTAATAATAATTCTCAAATCATAGAAAAACTCAGTAATCGCGATAAGGAGAAGGGTGCAAATAATGACAGTTATGATAGCTCTAGAAGTGACGTACTCATTTAATAATTCTAGAGACCACCTGTTAAAATAAAACCTGAACCCTCAAACTCTGAAAAAACTCTAGAAGAGTTGGTTGTTCCAGCACAAGAGAAGACACCTGCAGTTTTAGCGTAGAATTTGGAAGAGATAACAGAGATCAACTTAAGAAGCAAAAAAGTTTTACCTCAGAGAATGGGTGTGAAAGATAATGCAAAGCAGATGGTTACTCAAGGAGAGTCGACCTGACTAGCAAAGGAAATACTTATTCATGAAGGAATTGAGGAAAATGGTAATAGCAAAGTGGAGTACAACATGTTAAGCCCATATTCCAAAGTTGCCTACCAAACTAAGAATCTACGACGCTCCTTATCAAAAGAGATGAGGGAAGCTCTTATTAGGGCCTTACTCGACTCAGAGATTTGCTTAGCTTAATTGACCAATAATTACTTGGACGACGTTCGCTTATTTGGAGAATTGCAGTGTTAACTTCACAGATAATGACTTGTTTTCTAGTACAATACACCATAACCGACCTCTGTACATTTTAGTCACCATTGGCAAATTTATAGTATTTAGGGTTTTAGATGATCCAAGAGAATCAATAATGTGATGAACCTGCAGGCTTTAGCATACCTGGAAATTGATGACCAAGACTGATGCATGATTTTTATGTACGTTATAAATATGTTTCAACACCATAACACACATGAAAGCTATATTAAAAATATGCAGGCTAATCACAATACAATTTACTTAAGTATAATAAGTTTTCTCTTTTAAACTATTTAAAGGTACCACTCTTAGTGAAGTAAGGTGTACTTTTAATTTCAAGTCGTCACTAGGTTGCAAACGTAAGTATATGTATCACTTAAGTAATAAAAGACTCTAATGGAGTCAGAGGTATCGATCCTACAAGGAGGTGAAAATTTTTAGGGTAATAACCTAAAGACACAATATTTAAACTATAGAAAACTTAAGTAAGAAATTGGTCAAAATTTATTTAATGCCCCAGAAGAACACTATGTTTACTACACTAATCTATAACTTTAAAGTTAAATTTACTAAAACTAAACTTGGTTTGTGATGAAGAGTAAAAATTTAAGAAAGTGTCCTTCCCCTTACAATAAGGTTATAGTCAAATAATTATCAAACTGAAGAAAGTTTTATTGTGCCAAATAGGAGCCATTATATTCTTTATCCTTTTCACAGCTGACAGAGAACATTGGCTAATCCAGTGTTTAGTCCCTAAATTTTTGGTTAGGTTGGGATGATACTTGCTCTCACTTCAAATTTCCCACGCTCCTCTGGATTGAGGGATAACATCTCGCTTTAGTTTCCAAACGCGTGGACCAAATTGAGGATTTTATTCTGTCACCCTAAAATCTCCAATTCTACGCCCATCAATGAATATTTCCCTATTTATTTGCACTCAACCCCATGAACTACATTCTTATCCATAAAACTGAAAGTGATTTTTACTTTGTTGTAGAAAGCATATCCCTCTCGGATCGTATGTTTCACAATTATAACAATTCAATTGGTCAGATCAAAAAGTAAATAAAGTTTAAAGTTTGAATCATCATAATTATGAAATTAAAATATTGCACAACAATCTTAATTCTTCACATGATCATATCTCTTTGTAGGGAGAAAAAGAAACAAATCTACTTAGAATTCATGAGAAAGTTACAAGAAAACTACATTATATATATAAAAGCAAGTTTACAAAAGAAGAACAATGTTAAAACAACTTAACTTGATCTCCTCCCAATGGAAATTGCTTGAAGTTCCTTTGAATCTCTTTCTCTATTTATAATAACACTCATATATCTCTTAGAAATGTAAGGGAGAAGAAATCTATCACTTTCCCTTTACTTTTAAAACACTTAGAGGCACTCTCCAAACTCACCCACAAACTTTCCAGTCTCACACACACCTTTGATGCTCATACCCCTCTAATTTTGACATAAAAACACTCTTTTAAAATGTAGTAATGAATTTCCCAAGCGTCTCCTTAAACACCCCTTAAAATCACTCCAAATTCAATGCATTTGTTAAAATAACCTTCTGTGTGGCGTCTAGGCGCCAAAATTTGGCACCTAGGAAACGTCTTCTTTGGATTCTGGCACGTAAGCACCAGTTTAATTTTTGAAACACAACCTTTTGACTCTAAATTTCATATTTTTTGCATCTTTTAAGCTCCACATGACTAGACATAGTATACCTGCAGTAAAACATGAAAATAACTTTTGTTAAAGTGGAATATCACCAAATATAAGCCTTAAATATCTATGTAAAATTGATTATTTTTTTGGTGTATCAAAATTCCCCAAACTTAACTATTATTTGTGCTCAAGTAACTATTTTACTACATAAAGGTTTGACTTAAGGTAATGAGTAACACTTAAAAGCTTATATAGTTTTTCTTTTATAAAAATAATAATAAGTCCTCGTAAATATTTTTAATAACTTAAGTTAAAACTATATTTATAAGAATATCTAGTAATCAAGTATGAGAATTTTGATTTCCTATTCATTTCAAGAATTATTGTAATTTGATATATTAAGAATACTTAGAAGAACTATATGAAAAAGAACTTCATGAGAACTTCATTAGTACAGAGCTAATACTTTAATATAAGTTTAGAAATGTACTTAAGCCTCTTTCCTTAAGTTGATTCAAGTGAAGATAATACTTGATTAGGCATCTCCTCAAGCTTCTCTTCACATATATTTTTCTTTATTGCTATTCATTTTTCTTTCTTTTAGGATAATTTTCAATTCTTTCTTTTATTTCCTTCTTTATGTGAGGATTACTATATCTGGATAGATTTTAATGATTTTGAACTTCACTATCCTCTTCTTAGAGTTAAAAACTTCATGTACGTCTTACTTATAAATGCATATTAGATTTGAAAAAGATTTTTCATAAAGTTTCAATCCTTTCCTTTTTTATAACTTTAAGACTCTATTAATATTTCAAAAATACAACTTCCTTTGGTTTAAATATTAAACACAAAACCTTATACTCGTATACTAAAAATGTTAACTTATAGAACCAAGCTTCCTTATTAAAGATTTTTACTTAAGTCTACAATCATATTTATAAAATTAAAAATATAGTTATCATCAGTTGACCTCTGATACCAAAAGTTAGGTTACAATAAGTTTTAAGACTATAGTTCATTAAGGACAATTAAATTTTAATTTCTTTTAAGAAAAATTTTTCTTTCCCCCAAACTTAAATTTTTAATATGTAAGGCATTTAACACAAAAATGAAGGTACAAAGAAAACAGTAAATGCATAAAACTAACCTGTAGAGGGCTTTGAACTTGAAACTTTGTTGGCACCAATTAAAAAGAGCAGGGTATAAAACATTATGTAAAACATGATATATCAAAAAAAATTGCTAATTAAAGGTGAGTTCTAAAAATAAGCAATAAATTACAAAAACAAACAATACTGAAATAAAAACAAACAATCTAGATCTACACACAATAAGTTTAACACCTCAGTTTACAGTACACATGATTTGAGAGTAAAGTTCAACAACTTAACAAAGTCATAAAAGAAAATCAAACTACAAAAAAAAATTAGATAGTAAACTACTCATCATCACCCTCATCATCATCATCTTCATCTTCATCCTCTAAATCATCTTCAAGCAAGTGAAGTTTAAAGCAGGGAAAGGTATGGAATTCTAAAATATGATCACCTCTTAAATATTTTTCCATGGCCTCACTATAAAAAATATCATATTCAACTTTCCTCTGAATATACTTATCATTATGATAATTGCGAGCATCCATAGTTCTCATTTGATTTCAAAGAGTCAAAATATCACTTTGCTGAATAAGTAGTTGTTCCATAAAAATCTTCAGAGAAGTAGTTCTAGATGTCAAAGGTTTGAAGCAGAAGTAT
Source organism: Phalaenopsis equestris (assembly GCF_001263595.1). Lineage (NCBI taxonomy): Eukaryota > Viridiplantae > Streptophyta > Magnoliopsida > Asparagales > Orchidaceae > Phalaenopsis > Phalaenopsis equestris. The sequence goes on from NW_018250997.1 coordinate 24,964, forward strand.
GAGGTATATCACTGCCTCTACCCTTAGCTCACCGTCTGGCATGCAACTTATATGTAAGAACATTAGGCTTACTGATAGGTTTAAGAGGCTATAATAATTCTTTAGATCTATCATAAACAACTCTTGATTGGTCACATAAAGTAAACACTAAGGTTGGGTATTTTATACCTCTAGCAGTCCCACCTCTGAAAGAATTATGGGCATTCTAATAAATGAGAGCGCCAATGTTTATACTCTTCATTCATGTAATACAAAATTTCAAAGTAGCTCTCTCCTTAGTGACTTCACTAAGATGATTTGTTGGAAATAGTTGAGCAGAAATAAAATAATGCCAAGCTTTAGATTCAGCATTTAACATAGAAGTAGAGAAGTTTACTTTACGATTATTCTTTATTTTTCAAACTCCTCTTCCATCACTCATAAAAACAATAACTTCATCCAGTGTTGAATCAGATGTATTGAATGCAGAATAATCACATTGAAATTCATCCCTCAACTGATATAGTGCACTGATTCTTTTAAGGGTAAATTCAACATTCTTATCACACATGAGTACTTAATCATCCTAAGCTTCTCGTAGGTTTGCGTAAAATTCTCGGACGATTAAAATAATTGCTACTACCATGAAATAGCAAAAAGTTTTCTAATTTCTTGATATAATCAATCCCTCTATAAATCCTTCAAGATTGTAGAATGCTCGCTCCTAAATCAGTCTCCCTGACATGAGTTGGGTATTATAACGATATGAGCTTTGATGTTCATGAATTTTTCTTATGTCACAAGCCTCTTTTCCCTTCATCTTCCTCATTTTAGGATCCATAAGAGTTCTAAAATAAAAATATTTCCACATAAATTTGCAATAAGGATAAAGTAAACTCCTACAATCAAAATCATTGCAAAGAAACATCACACCATCGATTCTTCACTAGATTTCTAAAAAATTTTCAATTTCTGATTTTCACATAATGTAGAAGAAATCCATAATGAAAATAAAAAATTTCTAGGTAAAAGGGAAGCTATTATTAAGAGAAGGTGAAATCTAAAAATTTGAAGCTCTAAAATCACCTCAAATCCAAGTATTTGGAAGCCCAAAGATACTTTTCGGCTCTAGTCTCATACCTGTTGAGGGCATTCGAATTGGTACCTAGGTGTGAACACTTAAAATTTTTATTTCAATTTTTTTTTATAAAAAGTGTTGTAGACCAAAGCACTCCATCTTCTAATTATTTTAAATTCACTTAAATTTTCATAATTAAAAATTTTACTATCATTAAACTTTAAAAAATAACAAATAACTTCGCATTTATATATAAATCCAAATAATTACAAACAAGTATTTTGAAATCACAACATAAAACTCAGCATTGAAATCACTCTAACAACATCCTGACGCTGAAAATTAAACATCTAACACTAATAAAAAACATAGTAAGTCGGATATAAAAAACTAAGGAAAACCAACATAACTAAACACATATAAGCTCTTATAAACTAGAATGTTGAACTTCAGAGTTGTTACACATCTTCATCTTCAATACTATCATCTTCTCTAATTTTTCCCAAGGATTGACGATGCACAAATAAATATTATAGAAAGGATGGTGATGAAATTCATCAATTGAGTCTTTTTTTATCCAAACATTTTTCTTATACATTCGCACCATAGCCTCTTCCATAAGTTTAGTGTGATCAAACTGCTCTTTAATTATCCAATCTAGATGGTAAAACTAATCATAAATGCTACTAAACGCATTCAAAATATTAAGCATATCATTCTCCAACTTCTTAATCTTCTTTGAACCAACCAATGAACTATCTAGAAATCAAGGTCATGAAGGTGATGAATTTTGAGATCATTGATCCATAAGAATATTTATGTCATTCACTTCTCTATTTTCTAAGTAGTCACAGTTTAACATTGGGTCCATGGGGTTCCAAGGAAGAAGTTCTTTTTCTCAAATTTCATAAGGAATACGTGATTGACAATAAAGCAATACATATTGTGGATGGATGCCAAGGCCATGATTAGATCTTTTTAGATTCAAACCAAGAATAGATTTCACTACTATAACACTCACATCAATAGGTATTTGAATTTGAATACAATAGCAATATAATAATTTTCTTTGTCACTTTACTGATTATTATAGTAAGGATAATTTTTTTCTAAATAAAGATATGTTAAGCCTTCGACATGGAATTTAATAATGAAGAAGGAAAGCTTACATTATTGTCATATCTTATCTTCCATGTTCCATCTTCAAACATTAAGAATCTCAAAAATTCATTCATATTGTCTATTATAGGGGCAAAATTTAGCTTAATGACAAATTGGAACATTCTCGATCAAGAACAAATCGCTGCTTCGTAAAGGAGTAAAAGCTACTCACCTTCCTCGAACATAGAAAGCTCCTTGATTATTCCCATGAAGCTTTGCTTAAAATTCCTTCACAACATGAATTACTACAACCAGAGTTGTGTAGCATAGTACTTCCCATCACCTCTGCACAATGAACACTTCAAAAATAGTACCAGGAGTATTGAATTCTTTATTCAATAAACCTCTTTCCTTGATCAAACACTTTTTCATAAGGATCTTATCTTGTTAAGAATCTCATAATTTGAAGTTTCCTTAGATTTGGAGGCCATAAGAAAAAGAATAGAGGATCCTCTCTCTCTGTACTAATTTAATTTAACTCCAAATGGTAGGTTTTAGGAGTTATATAGAGAAAATTTGGCCAAAAACCATCAATAGATGGTTATGGGGTTCTTTTTCCAACTGCAGTGCCTAAGCATCTGATTCTAGCACTTAGGCACCAAGTTTCCTGAAAGTGATTCTTAGGCGCTAGATTTAGATGCCTAAGCTTCGGTGCTCCTTTATTAAATTCTATGTGATTTGGAGACTTACATGTTAATAAAATAGATAAATACATTGTAATTATGGAATTTCATGGAAGGTATGAGAGTTATTTTGGACATTAGGCTAAGAGGTACAAAAAAATGCAGTGCCACCTTGGCACTTAAACTGACTTCTCATGCTATTAAACAATTTGGCTTCAATTTTGGAGAGATATTATTGAATTTTTCATCATGCCAATTTTATTAGTTAGGACTTACATTTATGTGAGACAATCACATGAATAGCCTGGAAGATAAGAAAATTTATCTTGTAACGAATGACAACCTCAGAATTCTAAAATGAGTTACAACTTAAATTGCACAACTTGATTGTACGAATGCATAAAGGTGAGTTGAGGATTTATATCGCACTAGGTGAACAACCTCAAAATCATATGGGTTGTTGTTTAATTCTAAGGATAGTTAGGTTGTTACAGATCCTTGTGCTATTGCAGATCATCTTGTAGTTAAAGAAGGCTACCCAAGAATTTAGCTCTAGGCCCCTCGGTGAAGTCGAAGTCTTAAAGTATAATGTTTGAAGGTTTAAATGACAAGTTTAAGTTCAATCAAGGGGGGCTAAAGTTGATTAGAGTGACACTAGTTAGGATCCCACGGTACACTCGTTCCGGTATCACTATTTTAATTTTGAATTTCCTTAACTTAAATGAGTTGTTAAATTCATTTAAACTAGGGAGATCTCATTTGTAACCGTGGGTTACCTTTTTCAAGGGACTACTGTAAATTCAAAAGAACGTTTTATGAAGTTTTATTTTAAACGATTTATGGTTACCTTTGAAAGAGATCAATTTAATTTTGGAAAATGTTGATTAATTTCAAAAAGTTATTTTTGTTTTACAAGTAAAGAGACATCCCCAACTCAAGAATGTATAATGTTTGAAGCAAGAGTAAATTGCAACAAATGATAGAAACTAAATAACACTATAAAAGTGTATCAGTCATCTTCTCGCTGCTCCCGCTGAATAATTAGCTTTCGTAACCGGTATATAATTTTTCAAAAATTTAAATAAATTGCAAGGGTAGATGAAGGTGTACCTACGAAACCCTATGTTTTAAATTGGTGAATCCCTAATGTTTTAACAAATAAATTTATGACCAAAATTTAACAAGTTTTATCAAGCTTAAAAACGTCCAAGAGGTTATAAAAGCGTTTGAGGGACAATCCCTGACAAATTTTAAATCTTTTGAAGTGTTTTGTGTTTATTTGAACATATTATATTGTTCAATTGATCATCCCATGTTTTAAATTTAATTGAAATGTGTTAACACACCTTATGGTCATTGAACATGATATTTTTAATTACCCCAAGGATGGGGTACTCAGTTAATCAGTTGATATTTTACTTAAAAGTTATGTAGGTCGATGCCCCACGGGCGAGTTTAAATTATTGAAGATGTTATGCCCAACAAAAAAATTGGGCTTATAGTGTTTAAAAGGTGTTAATTATCAATTATATTAACTTTTCTAAACTTCATTAAACAATCTTAAATATCAAGCCTAGGTCACTACTAAGCCCGTAATAATTTTATTGGTCAATTTGCAATTACCAAAACTTTAATTTGAGTGATGTGTATCCTTATCAAAAGATCATATCATATCAAACTGTGGGCTTAAAATCAGTGAATCAATATCTTCCTAACCTAAGCCCATCAGTTTAGAATCATCCAATTTTAATTAATTTCCAAATCATGATAATTTAAGAACTTACAATTTTACCCTTATGATGAAAAAGTGGCAAGTTGGTTTCTACCTTTTATCCCATTATGTTTCAAACATCCAAAATAATTCATTAATAACAAAATTACCCATTTTTCCCTTTGGTTGATCCTAAATTTTGATTAAGGCACTAAAATCTAAAATAATTATTTTGCCCCTAGGGCTCTGGACTCAAGTATAATGCAAATGACTTTGAAAATTTTAGAGTACCCTAGTCATTGGTCAACTAAAATATCAGCGGAGAAAATGTGATTTTTTTTAAATTCAATTAAATTTAATTAATTATTCTAATTTAGAAAATACAATTTTTCAATTTTTCTAATTTATTTAAATAATCAAAGTAAAATTATTTGTTCATAGGAAATCTATTAAAGGTTTACCTTGGTTAGAGGACCATTTGGACAAAATTTTATAATCTTTCAAAGTATGTTTTAACTATTATAAATATTTATTTATTTCAATGATTTACTTAAATAGAAAATATGTTTTAATTACAAAAATTAATTTTATATTTTTATTAAATCTCTTTGAGTCTAGATAACTTAAATAAACAAACTTCTAATTTTTTTTGTGATTATTAGTTTATTTATTATAATTATTTTAATGGAAAATTAGAGAAAATATATTTTTAGCCTTTTAAAATTTTTATTTAACCTAGGAAAATTAGGAAAAACATTCTAATAAATCTTAAGTGATCATAGAGTAATTAGGAACATTGTGAACTATTTTGTATTTTTAAAAATGTTATTCTTCTTTATTTTTAATTCAAAATATTGCTAAAATTTAAAAATAATTTTTATTTTTTCAAAGAACCACTGATCACAAGAAACTCAGAAAATCACTTTTTATAATTTTCCTAATTATATTTAATTTATTAAAATTATTTTAATGCAAAAAATGTCATTTTCTTGAAAAATCAATTTTAGTGATAAAATTTAATCAAATAAATTTCAAATTTTTACTCTGAGTCAAGACAAGTATTATTTACAATGTGTAATAAATTTTAATAAAATTTGAGATATAATAAATTTAATTTATTTTTTATGAATTTTAAGGATTTAATTAGCTATAGTAATTTACACAAATACTAAAATTTAATTTATAATTCTCCAAGCAACATTTGACCATAAGGAACCTACCAAAAAAAGTCCCGTAATATTTTTATTTATTTTTTAATCTATATAACTAATTTAAGCAAAAAATGCCAACTAAACATAGAAATAGGGTTACATTCGTAGAGAGGCTTTCTAACTTTAGAAAAATCACAAAACATCACCTCCGTCATGAAAAAAAACTCCTAAAATCACAAGCCATGGTGATTATTGTACACTTACTTAAAATTAAAACATTGCAGAGGCTATTTAATTAATTAAAAATCAAAGGTACACCAAATAATTTTTGATTTTGTTCAACATTAGTTTCCTCTATTCACTGAACAACTAGGTATTTTATTTTATTCTTTTGAATTTTCTACACCAAGTTATGGATTTTTGAAGTTCTGTAGTTAATTTAAACAGAAAAATATTTTATTTTCTTACTTAAACGCGTGGCGCTGACTGGATCCTCGTACCAGTTGAAGGTCTAAGTGGAGCTCCTTCATTTAATGCCAACATCCACATAATCGCTTCATCAACCCATTGTATCATTCCTCCTCATCTAACGTGATCACAACCGTCCATCGAATAAATGCTTGATCTGATGGTTGTGGATCATCATGCCCGATTAACCTAACCCGAGAACCATCCAACTTCTAGAACTAAGATCTCGCTTGATAATTAACCAAATCATGTGTGGTTTGTTCCAGCACCATCTACTCGAGACGAACACATCCATAAAGTTAAAATGCTATGAAATACAATTTTTCTTCACAAAGGCCCAAACCAAACCAAAAGTTAGGGTTGAGTGTTTGTACAATTTCCAAAGAGGTGAGGCCTCAGTTGAGTGCTTGTGGAAGCTTTAGTGGAGTCCAACAAACCTTCTGGAAGTGTCAGTTTCCTCTAGTGAGTTCTCCTAGTATGAGTTCGACCAACAGGTGGTGCGTCCTTGATCAAATAGTGGGTTGTAGGGCTCAAAGTGTTAGGGATTGAATGGGGAACTTCTTCTTAAGCTCTGGTGAGCCTTAAAACAACATCAGTTTGGATTTTTGTTGAGTTTTGTGAAGTGACTGAAAAATGCTCTAGATTTTAGGGCTTTGACAGTGGAAACGGAGGGCTGATGGCTGTGGAATTGAACTTAGGAAAGCTTGAAGATGCTTTGGAATTATTTTTACATAGTTTGCCCAAGGAATTGGATGGTCTCTTCCTTTGGCCCTGTAAGGTGGGGTTTAAACAAACAAGGCTATGGTGGCCACCAGGGCTGGTTAGGAGGTGGAATTAGTTGCTTAGATGGAGGGTTGAGTGACAATAATGACCAATGGGGATGAGCCAATTGAGGGAGCTTAAATTTATAGTTTTAGTCATGGGACCTCTCAATTTTGTTATTTTTCGGCCAGTAGGCCCGCCAGGCAGGCTAGGGTTGGTGGTTAGGTGTCCAAGTGAGCCAGTGGGAGAGTTAGTAATGATTAGCTCCGAATGGTTAAGGCTTGATGGCAAATATCTTTGGGTTTAGCCAAATATGGGAAGAAATTTTCTAAATTAAAGGACCTTTCGCTTAAATTGCACGACATGATTAGGAAAAAGCCTAAAGATTAGTTGAGGATTTATGTTACATCAGGCGAACAACCTCAGAATCCTATGGGTTCATGTTTAATTCTACGGAAAAATATATCGTTTTAGATCCTTGTGTTATTGCAGATTCTCGTGCTATTTAAGAAGGTTGTCCACAAGGTTAGCTCTGGGCTCCTCGACGAAGTAGTAGTCCTAAAGTCTAAGGTTTGAAGTTTTAAATGACATATTTAAATTCGATTTTGGGGGGCTAAAGTTGATTAGAGTGACACCGGTTAGGATTACATGATTACCTTGTTCTGGTATCACTATTTTCTTTTGAATTTACTTAGCTTAAAAAAGTTATTATGTCCATTTAAATTAGGGATCTCGTTAGCAACAGTAGGTTAACTCCTTCGAGGGAGTTCCGTAAATTCAAAAGGAAGTATTATAAAGTTATATTTCAAAGGATTTATGGTTACCTTTAAAATAGTTCAATTTAACTTTGAAAAATGTTTATTAATTTTGAAAAGCTAATTTTCTTTTATAGGTAAAGTGACATCCGCAGCCAAGCATGTATAATGTTCGAAGTAAGAGTAAATTGCAGCAAAAGATAGAAATTAAGAAATACTATAAAAGCGTACCTGTCAACTTCTCGGTGCTCCCGCTAAAAGATTAGCTATCACAATAGATATATAATTTTGCATAAATTTAAATAAATAGCAAGGGTAGATGAACGTGTAGCTACCAAACCCTAAGTATTAACTTGGTAAATCCCTATGGTTTTAACAGATGATTTTCTGAACAAAATATAATAAGTTCAAGTATCCTTTAAAACATCCAAAAGGTTATAAAAGCGTCAGAGGGACAATCCCTGACAACTTTTAAACTCCTTTTGAAGTATTTTGAGTTTATTTGAACCTTTTATATTGTTCAATTGATCATCCCAAGTTTTAGATTTAATTAAAATGAGATAACACACATTATGCTCAGTGAACTAATATTTTTAGTTATCCCAAGAGTGGAGTACTTAATTAACCAGTTGATATTTTAATTAAGAGTTATGTAGATGGATGCCCTTAGAGCAAGTTGACGTCATTAAAGATTTTATGCCCAACACAAAAGCTAGGCTTGTAGATTTTAAAAGGTGATAATTTTCATTTATATTAACTTTTCTAAACTTCTTTAAACAATCTTAAATATCAAGACTGGGTCACTACTAAGCCTTTATTAACTTTACGGGTGAATTTGCAATTACCAAATGTTTAATTTGAGTGATGTGTAACCATATTAAAAGATCATATCATATCCAATTATGGGCTTAAAATAAGTGAATCAATATCTTCCTAACCTAAGCCCACAAATTTAGAATCATCTAATTTTAATTAACTTCCAAATCATGATAATTTAAGAAGTTACAATTTTACTGTTATAATGAAAAGGTGGCAAGTTGGTTTATACCTTTTATCCCTTTATGTTTCAAACATCTAAAAGAATTCATTAAGATCTAAATTACTCATTTTTTCCCTTTTGTTCATCCTAAATTTTTGTTAAGGCACCAAAATCTAAAATGACCATTTTGCCCGTGGGGCTCTCTACTCCATAACTTATTTAGTATAATTGAAATGAATTTAAAAATTTTAAAGTACCCCTTTCATTGGAAAATTAAAATACCAGAGAAAATGTGATTTTTGAAAGTTTAATTTAATTTAAATAATTATTCTATTTTATAAAATATGATTTTCAATTTCTTTTAATTTTTTTAACAAATCAAAGTAATTTTTTTTGTTCATGGGAAAATTATTAGAGTTTCACCTAGGTCTTAGGACCACTTGGAAAAAAAATTATAATTTCTAAAATTATGTTTTAACTATTATAATTATTTATTGATTTCAATGATAAATCAATAAATTACATTCTAATTACAAAAATTATTTTAATGGAAATTATGTTTTAATTACCAAAATTATTTTATATTTTTCTTAAATCTCTCTAAGTCCAAAAAACTCTGAGAAACAAACTTTTCATTTTTTTAGGGATTTTTAAATAATTTATTATAATTATTTTAATAAAAAATTAGAGAAAATACATTTTTTATCTTTAAAATTTATAATTTACTTAGGAAAAATAGGAAAAATATTCTAATGAATTCCAAGTGATTAGTGAGTAATTAGGAACATTTTGAACCATTTTATATTTTCTAAATTTTTTATTATTTTTTATATTTTTTTTAATTCAAAATATAGCTAAAAAATGAACTACTTATATAAAAATAATTTTTATTTTTCCTAATTACCCCTGATACAAAGGAACTTAGAAAACTACTGTTCATAATTTTCCTGATTGTTATTAATTGAGTATATTTATCTTAATGCGAAAAATGCCATTTTCTTGAAAAATCAATTTTACTGGTAAAAATTATTCAAATATATTTCAAACTTTTACATTAAGTCAAGATGAGAATTATTTACAATGTTGAATTATTTTTAATAATTTTTGAAATACAATAAATTTATTTTTATTTTTATGAATTTTTAAGGATTAATTAACTATAGAAATTTACACAAATATTAAGATTTAATTTACAATTTTCTAAGCATTCTTTGAACATAGCAAACCTACCATTTAAATCCCATAATTTTTTTATTTTTATTTTAATTTATATAATTAATTTAAGAAAAATAGTCATTTAAACTTAGAAATTAGGATTACATTTGTAGAGATGCTTTTTGACTTTGGAAAGATCACAAAACATCCCCTCTATCATGAGGAACAAACCCCTAAAATCCTTAGCCATGATGATTATTATACACTTAATTAAAATTAAAACATTGTAGAGACTATTTAATTATTTAAAAATCAAAGGCACACCAAGTATTTGTTATTTTTATTCCACATTAGTCTCCTATATTCATTGAGCAACAAGATAGTTTTATTTTATTTTAGTGAATTTTCTACACAAAGTTTAGATATTTGAAGTTTTGTAATTAATTTAAATAAAATATTTTTTAATTACCTACTTAAATGTGTGGCGCTGATTGAATCCTCGTATCGGTTGAAGCTCCATTTGTCACTCCTTAAATTGATGTCATCATCCATACGGTCGCCTCATCAGCCCGCTGTATCGTTTCGTCCATCTCATCCAAAGAGATCATAGCCATCCAACGAATAAACGGGTGATCCAACGACTATGGGTCATCGTCCATAATTAACCTAACCCATAAACCATACAACTTCTAGACCTAATATCTCCCTTTATACTAAAAAAAATCAAGTGCAGTTTGTTCCTACACCTTCATCTACTTGAGACAAACACATCCATATGGTTACAATGCTATGAAAAATAAGTTTTCTTCACAATTAGGGTTAAGAGTTTGTACCATTGTCCTAGAGGTGAGACCATGATTTGGTGCTTGTGGAAAGTTTAGTGGAGTCCAACGAACCTCCTATAAGTGTCACTTTACTCTGGAGAGTGCTCCAAGTATGATTTCAACAAAAAAGGTGATGCAGCCTTAATCAAACAGTGGATTGGAGGACTCAAAGTGATGGGGCTTGAGTTGGGAACTTCTTCTTAAGCTTTGGTGAAGCTTAAGAGCACTTCAGTTTGGAGTCTGGTGGAGTTTTGTGAAGGGACCGAAAAATGCCATAGATTTTAAGTTAGAAATTGGGGTTTGACAACGGAAATAAAGGGATGATGACTGTAGAATTGAAATAAAAAAAGCTTGAAGAGGCTCTGGAATGATTTTGGTAAATTTTGCTAAGGAATTGGATGGTCTCCTCCTTTGGCCGTGGAGGAGGGGTCAAAATAGACAAGGTTATGGTGGCTGTCATGGCTAGCCAGGTGGTGGAATCAATTGCTTAGGTGGAGGGCTGAGTGGCATTAATGATCTTTGGCCATAAGGGCTTCTTGGTTTTGGAGTTTTCAAGCCAGTAGGCCCGCCAGCCAAGCCAAGGCTGGTGGTCAGGCAGCTATGTGAGTCAGTGGAAGAGTTAATAATTATTAAGTATAAATGGTTAAGGCTTGATTGCAAATATCTTTTGGCTTAGCCAAATATGGGAAATGATCCACTAAATCAATGGACCTTTGGTCCATGGCTCATGTAGGGTGGGCTAGGTGGGTCTAGACTAGTGTTTAGGTTCCAAATGTTGATTGTGGTGGCTATGTCTTAATCAATTTAGCTTAGTTTGGTTACATGCATGGCTTGGGTTCAAAATCATGTGATGAGCTTGGATTTAATTTTGGGTTTGGCTAGCCCTTGAATTTGGCTTACCTGATTGATAAAATTGGCTTGAATAATTTTTTATCGAAGTTTGGAAAAGGAATTGCGATATTTTGTTGATTTAGAAGGTCAATTTAGTGGAATTTGAGCTTTTGGTCAATTTCGGGCATTTGGTTTAGACTTGGGTTTGAATTGGGATATGTTTTGGATGTGGTTCAATTGATGGTTCAATTATATCAATAATATTCTCATGATGGATTTTGGATATCAATTGGGTGAAGATTTTGGAGTTATGGAGTTCAATTCGGTGGGATTTGGGCTTAAGTGCAAATTTGGGGATTTTAGATCAAGTTGAATTTGAGTGAGCTTTGAGTTCAAATTTGGGTGAATTGATTGCTTGAATTGATTTTGGGAAGTGTTATGAAAAATTTAGAATTCAAATTTTTTGAAATTTATTTGATCTTGGAGTTCAATTTAGGGAATTTTAGGGTTTAACTAAAATTTGGGATTTTGGATTCGGCTTGAAATATGTTTTGAAATTGGTTGGACTTGTGTTTGGTTTCAATTGGGATTGGGGATGATTAATTTGAGTTTGGAATTGAAATTGGGGGAAATTGAAGTCAATTTGATGGAAATTGAAGATGAATTAGGGAATTTGGGCCTTTAAGGCAATTTGGGGATTTAGGTGAAAATGGTTTAATTTGGTGAAAATAGGCCCAATTAAGTGTTTCAAATTTATTTTTGGGACATTTGGAGTCATTTTAAAGATTATGGAAATTTTTAAAATTTTTTGTTTTTTTAGGTATGAAGAGCATTTTGGTAATTTGGTGAAGTTTGTGGCCAAAGAGGGTCAAAATTGTAATTTTGGTAAAATTGGGATTGATTGAAAATTTTGATCATAAGGTCACCCTATTCGAGCCATAAAACCAAGGGTCATCCCATTCTAGATCCTCCATATGCTGGTCTTAACTAAACCCTTGCCCAGGGCTAATGGCTTGGCGGACCATCCCCATGAGCTTTCAATAGAGTAGGAGATTAACTAAGCATATTTGGCCAAGGATATGGTTGTGAGTGTTAGAGCAAGTATGTGTGTACAAGAATGACCAAGGCCACACTACCCAGGGCTAACCCTAAGACCAAAAAATCCTATGGCGACTCCTCTTGTGCTCCCCCATATTGGTCCCACCTACTAAGTGCTCGAGGTTAGAACAAACATGTGGAACTTCAAGATGAACAGAAAAGAGTTTAAGATTACTATAAGTGAGGGTTCCATCACTAGTCCTCTAGGAATAGTCAAAAGGAAAGTCCTATGGCTAGATCCTAGGCTTCTAAGGAAGAAACTAGACCTCAACCAAAAGTGAGATCAACATATCCACAACACCATAAGGGTAGACTTTTACAATATTAAATGGACCTAATAAGTTTTTTGGGAAATAATTTCAATCTTGTGTTATACAAGAAAACTTCTTGCTCATGTTCAAATTTCTTTTTTATGTCTTCTGATCATGACAATTTTTCAATTTTTCTTTATAATTCTTAGCATTTTCATAGGATTTATTCCTGATCACTTTGAGCTTATTCAGATGCAATAATTGTTCAAATTAAATTCTTTAATAGCCCAATAAGCTTTATGCTCCAATTCTAGTGGTAAGTTCTATAGGGTGTTCTGTAAGCCCATAATGCAATATCAAATTTAGCAGACCAATCCATTTTGATATGATTTATAATCTTTTCCAAGATTGTTTTATTCATGGTTAGATAATTCTGCTAGACCACTAGCTTGGGATTGATAAGAAGTGGAGATCTTATTTTCAATATTATATTTTTCAACAAAATTTTCAATTCTTTTAATCTTGAAATGAGATCCCCCATCTCTAATGATTATTTTATGAATTTCATATCATGTAAAAATATTTTTTATTAAAATTTTTGAAACACTCCGAGCATCACATCAAGGTAAAACAATTGCTTTAATATATTTGGAAACATAGTCTACAATAATAAATATATATATAAGTTTTTGAAAGAGGGTACAAATGGTCCCATAAAATCCAATCCCCAAGCATAAAAAAATCAACTTCCAATATAAAATTTAGGTGCATTTCATTTGTTTTTAAAATATGTCTTACTCACTCACATTGATCACATGTTTTTATACTTGGATTAACATTCCTAAATAGGTTAGGCTAATAACATCTAGATTGTAAAATTTTATATGTTGTTTTACCAATGCCAAAATGTCCCTCAAATTTAGAATTATGATATTTTTAAATAAATTTTTTTCAGTTTCTTCATATGGTACACAACTTCGAATAACTTGATCTTTACATTATTTATACAAATATGGGTCATCCCAAAAGTAGAATTTTGCAACGTGAATAAATTTCTTTTGTTGTTGCATTGCAGATCCATACGATAGAAGATCACTAACGATATAGTTCATTATGTCTGCATATCATGGTACATGTCATTCATTAATAGTGCATAGTTGTTCATCATTAAAATTTTCATTTATTTCACTTTCATATTTAAATGATTTTCCTGTTCTAGCCTATATAAATGATCAGCTATTTAGGTATAAGATCCCTTTCTCTCTACTACCACAAAATCAAATTCTAGCAACAGAAAGATCCATCTAATTAATCATGGTTTTGCGTCCTTCTTTTGCAACATATATCTTATAGCAGAGTGATCAGTATGCATAATGCAGTTAGCTCCAATGAGATATGATATTAACTTATCAAAATCATAGAAAATTGCCAGCAACTCTTTCTGAGCAGTGGTATAATTATATTCAGCTTCATTAAGAGTTTTACTTGCATAATATATAACTTTAAAAATTTTTGTCATGTCATTGACCTAATACAACTCAAATTACATTATCACTAGCATCACACGTTAGCTTATGTGGTTTCTCCCAATCAGGTGAAACTATTATAGCAGTGTCTAATTTTTATTTAATAATTCAAAAGCATTAATACATTCTTGATTGAAATCAAATTTTGTGACCTTTTCTAATAGTTGGCATAGAGGTAATTTTCAATAAATCTTTAATGTATCGTATGTAGAAACCAGCATGTCCTAAAAAGCTTATAATCCCTCTCACTGTAGTAGGAGGAGGTAGTATATCTATAACTTGAATTTTCACCGGATCTACTTCCATACCTTTTTTAGAAATTTGATGTCTAAGTACAATTCCTCCTACAACCATAAATTGGCCTTTCTCTCAATTTAATACTAAATTTCAATTTTCTCATCATTCTAATTTTTTTTCTAAATGGTTTAAACATGATTCAAATGAGCTTGTGAACACTGAAAAGTCATCCATATAAACTTCTATTCCTTCTTCAAATAAATCACAAAATATAGACAACATACATATTTGAAATGTTGTAAGTGCATTACATAAACCAAAGAGCATTCTTCTAAAAGCAAAAGTACCATAAGGACTAGTAAATATTGTATTTTCTTGATCCCAAGAGTAATAAGACTTTGATGATAACCAATATTTTCATATAAAAAGCAAAATTATTTGTGCCCAGCTAGCCTATCCAACATGTGGTCTAGAGAAGGTAAAGGAATGTGATATTTCTTAGTGACATAATTTAATTTTTTATAACCAATACAAATTTTCTAATCAGTGACCTGTCATGTCGTTATTTATTCTTCTTTCTCATTGATAGCAACAGTCACATACCCTTTCTTTGGAACGCTGTAAGTTGGACTTATCTACGCATTATTTGAGATAGGATATATAATTTAGACATCTAACCATTTGAAAATTTCTTTCTTAACTACGTCTTTCATTAAAGGGTTTAATCTCCTTCGAGGACCAGCTTTAGGTTCATGATGCTCATCCAATAAAATTCTAAGCATACAAATCGATGGATTGAATCCTTTGATATTAGCTAATGTCCATCCAAAGGCTTTTTTTTCTTAAAATCTCTAATAAGTTTGGTTCTCAGTTAACTCTGAGGATACTATAACAGGTAATGTAGATAAATCTCCTAAGAAGGCATAATTTAAATGAGCAATGAATATTTTCATTTCTAGTTCAAGAGGTGTTTTAATTGAAGGAATAAGATTTTTATTATTTTTCATAATGTATAATAATTCAAATATTTCCTAAACATAATACTAATTTAATGAACTTATTGCATTTTATCCTTGTCTTCATGTTTCAAATCTTCTTTTTTAGTTTTCTCTTCAAAACCTTTTGTAAAATGATAATTTCTCAAATAGTCACAAATTTCCATTTTAAAGCATTCATCATTTTTTTCATTTTGCTCGGTATTTCATGGATTTTGATTTATTAAATGTAAATTCTTCATCATTGACTCTCATAGTTAACTCATCTTTTTGAACATCTATCATAGCTCTTTCAGTTGCAAGAAAAGGTCTCCCAAAGATGATTGAATTTCTTTATCTTCCTCCATATCTAACATAATGAAGTCCACAAGAAAGATAAATTTATCAACCTTTAAGAATACATCTTCTATAAATCCCTTAGGATAGGTGTTCGAATGATCAGCTAATTGAAGGGTTACAGTAGCAGGAAAATTCTCTTCTAAGCCTAACCTTTTGATAATAGATAGAGGCATAAGATTAATATTTGCTCACAAATCACATAAATCGTTTCCAAAAAATCTTTCACCTATACCACAAGGAATAGTAAACTACCAAGATTTTTAAGTTTTTCATGAAGCTTTTTTTGAATTATAGCACTACACTCTTCGCTAAGTACAAACGTCTCATTATTTGTAAACTTCATTTTTCTATTAAGTATATCCTTCATAAAATTTACATAACTTAGAATTTTTTCCAAGGCTTCAGCAAAATATTTCCATGAATATTGAGAATCGTTTATCCAATTTTTGTTATCTCAATCTTTGAGGAAATGGAGGTGGTGGTTTTTCTATAGTAATTTTCATTGGCTTAATAAGATATTTTGAATCATGAGGTATATCTCACTCATATTATTCAATTAACACCCCTTATTTCTCAACTTCAATCTCTTTTGGAACTTTCATCTCCACTTCTTAGTTGTATAGCTTTAATTTTCTCTTTATTCTGGTCTTTAGGATTAATCTCAACATTACCCGAAAGAGTTCTTTGAGGCCTACTGCTATGTCCAGTAGCAACATCCCCAATTGATTCTCAATGTTTCTAATTTCTGCCCATTGACTTTATAATTGATTACCCATTTGTAATACCAATTCTTCGATAGATAATTTCTTCTTTTTAAATTATGATGTGTTATTAAAACCAAAGGGATAATAAGGTCTATAGTTAGTATTTCTTTTATCATTTACAATTCTCGAAGGGTTCACTTAATTATTCTTTCATTATGGATTTACATCATTAGAGTTATTATTATTCCAACTTAAATTAGGGTGATTTTTCCAACCAAAATTGTAATAATTAGAATATGGATTATTAGTAGGTTGATTATTTATTGTGTTCAAAGTTTCATTTGATGAGTGAGAATCTATCATTTGTCCGATTGAATTTTCCTCAAGCACGGGAGGTGTTTGAGATATATTCATTCAATATTGATCCAACTTCTTTGATGATGTAGCAATTTGACAAGCTAAAATATAAATTACATCAGATTCATGAACACTGACTACTCTCTTAGGATTCACCCTTTCAGAGGGTCATTGAAAATTGTTAGTAGCCATCTTTGGAATTAACAAATATGCTTCAGGAAATGGTTTTGACATTAATGATCCACCAGAAGCAGCGTCAATAATAGATCTAAGAGATCCCACAAATCTATTATAAAATGTTTGAATTATTAACTAGTCTAGTAAAACATAGAGTGGATACTTCATACAGAAATATTTAAATTATTCTCAAGCTTCATATATTAATTACCCTTCAAACTGACAAAAAAATATAATATTGTTTCTAAGCTTAGCAGTTTTTTATGGTGAGAAATATTTAGTCAGAAGTTTCTGAGATAATTCTCCCTAAGTTTTGATTTATCTAGGTGCTAAAGAGTTTAACCACATCTTAGCTTTGTCCATTAAAGAAAAAAGGAAAAAAGTATAAGTCTGACGGTGTCATTTGACACTCCGTCATATTTAAATGTAGAATACAATTTAGAAAGTTAGCAAGTTGTAAACTCAAAAATTCAGATGGTGTTCCCACAAACTGATTATATTGTATCATTTGGATAATAACAGGTTTAAGCTCAAATAAATTAGCAGCTACAACAGGAGTTTATAAAGTCAAGTGAATTTCATATACTGTAAGGTTAGCATAGTCTCTTAATGGTCTCCGTTGATGTTAATTTTTCCAACTTTGATTATTTAAATCATTTGTCATTTTGTTAAGTTCTTTTTATTTTTAAATTTTCTTTATAGTTCATTCTGATTCTAAATCATAAGGTTCTAATCCTTTGGATCCTAATCTTCACATACACAAATACAATTAACAATTATAAAAATAAGCAATCACACAAGAACGCAATAATACAAAAGTTCCATAGGAGGGGTCCCCAAACAAAAGGAGGAAGTCCAATCCTCAAAATTGCCTATAAGAGAGTAAACCAGCTAAATAAAGAGAAAAAGGGAGAAGCCCTAGGACACTAAACCTCTTTTAGTTGACTTGGCTTGAATCGGAGGTGAGGAGTCTTCAGCTTATCACCATGGAGTAAGAGGGCAAGAGGGGTAGGAGGTCTTGTATCAAGAAAAATGGAGTTTGCATAGATTCCTTGTCTAGCCAGCCAATTAGCAGGTTGGTTTCCTTCTCTGTATATGAAAGACATTTGGACTTGGATTGTGAACTTCTTGTAAATTTTGCCAATTTTTTGCTTCCATTGCATATGATGCCAAGATGATAGCTGATCAGTGGTAAGCAAGGTGATCAGCTGTAAGGAGTCTACCTCAATCCACACTTTATGCCATGTTACTTTCTGTGCAAATGTAAGGGCCTAGTAAATAACAATGAGCTCAGCTTCAAGAGCATCATTGGCCACTGTAGGAGCATGAAAGAATAGCAGACAATTATTGGAGGAATTTCTGAAAACCCCCCCACCCCTGCACCCCATTTAGAGAAGCTACCATCAGTGTTAATTTTCATGGTTTGAAAATGAGGAGGTTGCCAAATGACAGTCTCAATTTTGTTGTAACTATTGATGGCACTCGTCTGAGACAGACTTATGCTAGGGAAGTTCTTAGACTGGATTAGCTTGTTTAAGTAAGAAACACAGTTTCTAGTCACCTTGGTGTGTTGAGTAATCTTATCTTCATGTTTATTGCTGTTCCTACACATCCACAAGAACCAAGCCACAATGAAAGGGATATACTCCCCTTGTTTACTTTTCCAGCTATGCCAACCAGCTTTAAGACTAGACCAGTCCTTATCCAAGTTCTCACCTTTAATCTTAGTAAGGAGTTCTTTCCACACCTTTTGAGCAAACTCACAATTGAAAAACAGGTGGTTATTATTCTCTTTAGTAAAGATAGCATCTAGAGGGTCCTCCCAATCCCTTAAGTTTAATAATATCATCAGTTTGCAGAAGGTTGTTGAAGAATCTCCAACAAAAGAAGGATATGGAGGGGGATGGAAATCTGTTCCAAATGGCTTCACCCCAATTGACCTTATCCCATTCACTTAACTTAGCATATATAACTTTAGTCAAGCTTTGATTAGTGTAGTTGGGCCATATGATCCTATCTTTTTTGCCTTTATCAAACACAGTCTTAGTGACTTGAGATAGGTGAGGCTCTTGTAGAATGGATTGGAGTTTAGGAACATCCCAGGAGTCCCCATTCCAGAGGTCACAGACTGAGAGTTGAGGGTTAAAGTCTGAAGGGGAGGTCCCAAGCCAGTCCTTTGGGCAGGCCCCAGTTGTCAAGCTAAAAGCTCACTTTGCCATTTCCCAGATCCCATGTGTACATGTCTTCAGCTAGCTCTCTGATTTTCAGCATATTAGTCCAGATTCTGGAGTCCCCCAGCTTCTTGGTAATTAGGGAAGGGTGCTGGCCTTGCAATACTTGCCATACATGAATTTTGCCCACAGGGAAGTTTGTGTTCTGAAGTGAATACACATCTTACAAAAATTTATTTGTGCAACGGGTTGGAGACCCTTGAATCCCAACACACCAGCTGTAATTGGTTTGGCTACCTTCTGCCATGAAGCCCAGTGTAATTGTTGTCTTTGACCTGCCCATAAGAATCTGTTGAATGCTCTCTCCAACTGAATTTGGGTGCTTTTCTTGAGGTAGTTGCTTTGGAGAATATAAGAGGGGAAGGTAGTTAAAATGCTTCTAAGGAGAGTAATTCTACCCCCATTAGACAGGAAAAAATGAGACCAGCTAGATAGAGTTTTTTGAATTTTTTGCAATACCTCATCAAATTGGGTCATTTTTTATCTCCCCATATGAGTTGAGCCCCCAAATATTTCACAGGGTCCCTAGCAGTAGAGAAGCCAGTGTAGTTGGAGATCCAATGCTTGGTATTCGAAGAAGCCCTCTTGTTAAATATAAGTTGGCATTTAGTAGGGCAGAACTCTATCCCAGAGTAATTCTGAAATTGTTGTATACATTTATAAACTTTCTTCACATCAATCTTTTAGAAATTGTAAAATATCATAATATCATCAGCATACATGAGGTGGGAAATTGCTATATTGGATTTTTGCTGGAATCTAGAGTACTATTGGTTGAGGATGTTCATGTCAAGCATTCTAAAGAAGTAATCCATAGCAATTATAAAGATAGTGGGAGAAAGTGGGTCACCTTGTTTTAGTCCTCTAGTAGTTGTGAAAGACCCCTTGAGTTGGTCATTGATTAGGATGGAGTGGTTATTGTTAATAAGCCACCTTTGGATGAGATTTCT
>NW_018250997.1:45414-52295 GCF_001263595.1 Phalaenopsis equestris
ATATAAATATATATATATATAGGTGGAAGGAGCATTATTCGTCTCCCTACATGTTAAAAGATGAAAACCATTACAATAGACTCAAAAAGGAAAGGTCCCCCTCTAGCAACCTATTACACAATGACTCACTTCTAAAAAGGGAGACCTGACCATAAAAGATAGCCATACAAAAAAGTGGGAAGAGAAAAGAA
Organism: Phalaenopsis equestris; assembly: GCF_001263595.1. NCBI lineage: Eukaryota > Viridiplantae > Streptophyta > Magnoliopsida > Asparagales > Orchidaceae > Phalaenopsis > Phalaenopsis equestris. The sequence continues at coordinate 45,606 of NW_018250997.1, forward strand.
AAATAAAAGAGTCTAGGTATATATATATATATATATATATATATGTGTGTGTGAAGCTAAATATAGATATGTGACAAAAAGGCAAGACATAACTAATGGATAGAGAGATGTTTAAAATTTCTAGTAGGGATGGCAGAAGATGCATTAAATTTGTAAGCCTTTCATCTGAGATGTGGGACATCAATTATATCCCTATGAAGCAGAAGAGCTAATGTAGAGCGGGGTTTGGTGGCAACAGAAGTACATTTTGAATTTAGCCCATGCTTAGCTAACCAATTGGCAGGTTTATTACCTTCTCTGTAAATAAAGGTCAGGTTGAGGTAAAGTGAATACTTGAGAAGTTTGATTTTATGTTTCCAGTATGTGTGATGCCAATAGGATTGGTCTTCAATTTCTAGAACATTGATGAGTAAGAGAGATTCAACCTCCAGCCAAATATTAAACAACTCTGCAGATTTAACTAAGGCTAATGCTCAGAAGACTGCAGTGAAATTAGCTTCAAGGGCATCCCTTACTTCAGTTGGGGCATGAAAAAATAACAGGCACCTGCTAGAGGAGTCCCTAAACACTCCCTCCACCCCAGCACCCCAGCACCCCAGTCAGAGAGACTGCCATCAATATTGATTTTTATAATTGACTTTGCAGGGGGTATCCAATATACTTTCTCAATCATGAAAGTCTCATTGGGTTCTTTAATCTTGAACTTACAGATATTAGGGAACTTTTATACTGGATCGGCTTAGTTAGGTAGGAGATGCAATTTCTAATGACTTCATGACCCTGAATAGTTTTACCCTCATGTTTACTTCTATTTCTTGAAAGCCAGAGAAACCAAGCCACAATGAAAGGTATAGGGGCACTTTTTCTTCCTTCCCAACTTTTTCAACCACCAATGAGATTGGAACAATCTATATCAGATCTATTCACATACAACAAATCCATAAAGCCTGACCAGACTTCTTGGGCAAAACTACAATTGAAGAAAATGTGATTGAGGGCGTCCTCATTGGGTAAGCATAGATAGCACCTAGAAGGACATCTCAACCCCTTTAATTTGAGAATATCATCAGTGGGAAGAAGGTTATTAAAAAGTCTCCAATAGAGAAAAGACATGGAAGGGGAAAGGAATCTGTTCCAAATAGCATCCCCAAGGAACCATGTCCCAGCAGAAGAGTCAATCATAAACAACTTTGGTAATATATATATATATATATACTGAGAGCTCTGGTTTGGCTGTTATTGAAGCTTCTTCTATAATGGCCACTTCTATTGATGTCCATACAGATTCATAATGAACTAAAGCTACCTATGTTGGTGTTGTTGGTAAAGCCAATGATACCCTTCAAGATCCTACAAAATTAATATTCCCTCGAGAATTTCACAATGCAGCTACTGGTAAAGTGGTTTGCCCTTGCATTCACCCCCTTAGCACTAAGGATGGGGAAACTGCTATTTATTTTTCTTATTCTGAAATTGCTTCACTGAATGAGGAAGTTAGATTCACTTTAGTGGGAAAGTTCCAATTGGGCCACCCCAAAATGGAGCTTGTTAGAAGTTTTTTTGTCTCCCTGAATTTTATTGGACAGTGGAAGCTTGACTTGATAGATGGCAGGCATCTTCTCATCCAATTGTCTATGGAGGAAGACTATGCTAGGCTTTTTGCTAAGCAGACATTGATAATTGTTGGCGTTACAATAAAAATAATGAAATAGACTAAGGACTTTGACCCAACCAAGGAGCCTTCTGTGGTTCCAATTTGGTTTACGATACCTGGTTTTCCTCTACCTTACTTCAAACTTATTTCCCTCTTTAATATTGGGAGAGCATTAGGCACACCTCTTAAGGTAGATGCCCCTACCTTCAAAAAGGCTAGACCTACACTTTCCAGAATTCAGGTTGAGAGAGACATAACCCTTCCAGAGATAAAGAGGATATGGATTGGATCAGAAGCAGAAGGTCTTTGACAAGAAATAGTTGGTAAACAAAAACCATTTGACTGTTAACATTATAAAATGTTCGACCATACCATTGAAAGATGTTATAGGCTCCACCCCCTACTGAAAAGGCATCTGTCCAGAACCCAAGGGTAGCTAGACAATTTGTTAACCAAGTTCCAAGCATCAATTCCATTGAAAAATAGTCATCTTAATGACAGTAGAGCTTTCAAGCTAATTACAAGCAAATCAGTGGTACTCCTAGTGGTACTCCTTCTGCTAAAACTAACCATCCACACAATTTTGAGGATATTCCCTCTGGATATCCTTTGGGGGAACTATCAGAATCCCAAGGTAACATGGAGTTAACTCCAGGGAGAGTGGTGAGAGAAGAAATCAATGAAGTTACTATAATTACCCCACCCTCTCCTTCACTTGAAGGGAAAGGAAAAAATGTTCTGAACAGTCTTCATGGCATCTTCATGAAACTGAGACAAGTATAAAAATTGTTGATTCTGCTGTTGCTAAATTGCAACAGACATTAGAAAATGATTGACAAGTTCAGAAGACTAAGAAGAAGAAAAAACAGACATCGGAGGTGCAACAATTTCTACAAGGAGCAAGTTCTCTGAAGATGGATGGGAAGGCTAAGACTAGCAATGACTCTACCTCTACTTATAATAGATGAAGAACTAGATCAAAGTCTCAGCCCTCTGTTCAACTTCCACCTATCAATTAATAATATTTCCTTCTTGAATATTAAAGTTTCTCATGATTAATAATTTGTGTTTAAATATTAGAGGAGTGGCTCACCCCTCCTCTCATAGGAGATTGAAACATCTCACAACAACTTATAAGATTTGGTGTTTCGCTATTCTTGAGACTATGTTTACTAAATATCCCCATAATATTACCAAAAAGTTTGCCAAATTCATTTTCTATGCTAATTCAAAATAATAAAATCTAGCTTTTTGTCAGACCTAAAATTGAGTGCTCTTTGCTTCTTGATCACCAACAATTTCTCCATATACAATTTTCTATTGGAGATCTGGTGGGTTTTGCTTTCTTTGTTTATGTTAGCAGTTTACCTAAACATCAACAAACTTTGTGGAATGATCTGGCACAACTCGGACAACCTATTGATTCATTTTGGATTTTAGGTGGTGACTTTAATTGCATCAATTCCCCAACTGAAAAAAGAGGGGGTAATGCTCCCTTACCTTATGCTATTACTAAATTCAACAAATTCATCAGTAATGCTGGTTTATTTGATCTAGGCTTTTAGGGGCCTAAATTTACTTGGAGGAGAGGTACACTGTGAGAAAGACTGGATAGAATTCTTGGCAATTCCCTTTGGTTTCAAACCTTTCCCTATTCTACAAAATTCTATCAGACCTCATAACACACCTTTTAGTTTTCAAAACATGTGGTCCTTACATCCTGAGTTTCTTCAGGAAGTTGACAAAAACTAGGAGTCTAATAATGATGCAAACCGTTGGATGAGACTGTGGATTCTGCAAAAGAATTTGGCCTCCCATCTTAGAAAATGGAATTGGGATAGATTTGGTAATGTTAATGAGCAACTTGATGCCATCGAAAAAGAAGTCAACAGACTGGAACAAGGACTAAAAATGGGGATTAATTCTGAATTAGAAGTTCATCATGCAAATGACAGTCTTCTTGCACAAATCAACTACCAGGAAAGTTTCTTAAAATAGAAGGCAGCAATCTTCAAGTTTATTGATGGAGATAGAAATACTAGCTATTATCATGCTTGTATCAATTACAAGAGGAAGTATGATAGAATTCTAAGCATCACCAATAATAATGGTTAGAAACTGACTAATGCTAATGAAATTGCTTCTAATGCAATTAAGTATTTCCAAAATTTGTTTACCAATAACCAAACTGACAGAAGCCCAATTTATGCTGATATTTTTTTTGAATACCAACAGTATGTCCAAGGATTAAATCTTACTAATATTCCTTTGGAAGATGAGATAAATATTGCTTTAGACTCCAATGATGATAGTAAAGCTGCTGGGCCAGATGGGTTTACCTCGATCTTCCATAAAGCCACATGGGACAAGACCAGTAAAGACATTCTGAAAGCTCTTCAACACTTCTTTCTTGGTGTGAATCCCCTTAGATACTTCAGTGCTTCTACCATTGCATTGATACCAAAGAATCAAAACAGAAAAACTTGGGGGGATTATAGGCCTATCAGCCTAACCAATGTGATTTTCAAATTGATCAGCAAGATCATTGTTTTCAGGCTACAACCACATCTCTAGTACCTCATCAGTGACAATCAAGTGGCTTTTATTAAAGGGAGGAACATTACAGATAATATTCTTCTTGCTCAGGAACTCATATTGGATCTGAACAAAACTTGTAGAGCGGGAAATGCTATATTCAAGCTTGATATCAGCAAAGCTTATGACACCATCAACTGGAATTTTATACTTGACACTTTATCTATCAGAGGCTTTAATGAGAACTTCATCAATCTGATCCACAGGTGGCTGAAGTGCAATTCTCATTCAGTTTTGATTAATGTAAAATGTTGTGGCTTCTTTCAAGTTTCCAAGGGTATCAAGCAGGGAGACCCATTGTCTCTAACAATTTTCATTAAAATGTCGTGGCTTCTTTCAAGTTTCCAAGGGTATCAAGCAGGGAGACCCATTGTCTCTAACAATTTTCATTCTAGCTCTGGAATATTTCTCTAGACAACTGAATAAGCTGTTTACTGACTCCCCTCACATGGCATATCACCATAGATCCAATATTATTATAAGTCATTTAGCTTATGGAGATGATATTATTATCTTCTCCAATGCTTAAAAAAATTCTGTCAGGAGGATACATAAATTTTTCCTACACTTTCAGCACACTTCAGGTATGGCTCTTAACCAATAGAAATGTTAATTTCTTGTTAACACTAACTCCATTTCTCAGACCAATCACTGGATTTCTGATTACACTGGATTTTGCTATGTTAACCTTCCTATTAAATATATTGGAGTACAATTACTCAAAGGCAAAACTAGACAAATACAATTTCAAGAAGTCATTGAACAAATGAAAGCACAACTAGATAGCTAGACTAATTCTTTCTTGTCTAATGATGGGAGGTCACTATTTTGAGGATCATTCTGACTGCCATGCCATCTTATGTCCTTTAAATGTTCTCTATGAAAAAGGGTACACAAGTAGCAATTGGAAGGATCTTCAATAAATTTCTTTGGTCTGGTCAAAGGAAACAATTCCATTGGCTCTCTTGGCAGAAGCTGTGCAAGCCTTTGCAAGATGGGGTATTGGGCTTTAAAGATTTTCAACACTTGGGTTTTATAAACCCTTACAAATTGTTGATCATATTCAAGGCCCAGGAGAGTCTTTAGGCCGGATTTATGAAAGGGAAATAATGTAGAGCTATGCATCCTACCTTGGTTAACAAAAAATTGAGGGATTCCAAACTATGGTCCAAATCATTGAACATCAGAAATCAAGCAGAGGAACTTTTTCTATGGGAGTTAGGAGAAGGCCAAGTTAAATTTTGGTTAGATAACTGGGTTAGCAATGGGGAGAAGCTTGAGTGCCTTACCTCCAACCCCAACTCAACTTTAACTGTCAGGTCAGATCAGGTCAGAGATTATTGGTCTGCTGATCAGTGGAACTGTAGAATGCTTAATACTATTCTATCTAGTGAACATATTAGATTGGTTAAGGATACTCCCTTCTCATCTAATTTTAAACAAAAAATTGTTACCAAAAAAGCTTATTGCCAGATATTATTTGTGTACATCTATCAGCACTTTTTTAACTTGAATCAGATGACTTGGGGAAAAGCCATTTGGGGTAAACTTCTAACCCCTTCTATGTCCTTCTTTTGTTGGAGACTATGGCACTCTATACTTCCTTTTGATGATATTTTAAAGATGAAAGGGCTGAGAGGGCCTTCTATCTGCCCATTTTGCTATGCTTCTGAAGAAACTTTGGATCACTTATTTTCACTTGTAATTTCTCCCAAGGAATCTGGTCAGGACTACTCAATCTTCTGAACGTTGATACTTGCAACTTAAGTTAGTTTAAGTTTATTACTTACTGGGATGATTGACATAACAATAAGCTTTTGGTGATCCCTTGTTTGGTGGCATGGTTTATATGGATGTGCAGAAATCAAATCAAGTTTGATGAACACTTGCTTGGGTTAAATTTTGTGATCGTAAACCGCACCTTCTACATTATGAAATTGATCAAGTATCACCACTTCCCTAATGTTATTAAGAATTGGACCCCATACAAGAGTAATTATCATCCACATAATTCTAGATTAATCTTTTAGTGCCCCCCTACTAGTGGTTGGTTGAAGGTTAACACTGATGACAGTTTCTCTAAAGGTCATGCTGGTGTTGGGGGAATCTTTAGGAAATCTCATGGTACATCAATCTTGTATTACACTGCTCCTATAGTGGCATTTAATGCTTTGGAGGCAGAATTTAGAGCTATCTACTGTGCTATTAGAATTGCACACCACTGTCATTTGGGCCCCTTGCTTGTAGAAACTGATTCTACTATTTGTATTAATATTTTGCTCCATGATGAAGCTCCTCCTTGGAATCTACTATAGCGGAAAAGCCAGTTGAAAGCCGTTATACACAACTGCAGGGTGGAATTTAAATACATACCTAGGGAGGGAAACTATCCAGTACACTGGCTAAACCCTCAAGGAACGAAAAATGGGCCAGTATATATT
>NW_018250997.1:52319-54688 GCF_001263595.1 Phalaenopsis equestris
ATATATATATGAGATATTTCTAATATATATATATATATATATATATATAATTTACTTGCTATACTTGTACCAATTTCTTTTAGTGCTAATGAATTTGCTACTGGGTGCTTTTCTGTAAGTACAGCCCCGTAGCCTTTTGCAAATATATATATATATATAATAACATGATGGTGGTGGAGGGAGACACTCCTGCTCTGCTAGGGTTTCTGCAACCATGAGTGCTGCTGGCTGCATCTCATTGGCTGTTGACCTCTCTCTCTGGGTTAGATTTTTCTGGTGTTCTTTAGGAGCTGTTTTGAAGCTTTTTGGAAGAACTTCCCATCATTGTTCCTTTTTTTGAGCTCCTTCTTTTCAAATTTTTGGTGTTATTATTCCAATAATTTTTTTCTCTATTTTTTTTGGCGGCTAGAGGTTTGCTGGGCTCTTATGTTCCTATCACTTCTTGCACATGTCTAACCCTATTCCCATTGATCTAGACACCAAAATCCAGTGGTTTAAAGGCACATTTACTGATGTGGTAGAAAAAAGCTCTAGATTTCAACCATCAACTGAGCATATGGTTTTCCCCAACTCCTTTCATGAGGGTGCATGTTTCAGTGAGTTCCCTTTTATCAAACAGCTGGGGAGGAATTCAGGGAAGCTTGCTACTATTTTCTCTAAAGCTAATACTACTTCCCTTTTAGCATCATTCAAGTTCACTCTAATAGGGAAGTTCTAGTTTGGGCATCCAAAGATGGAAGCAATTAGAAAATAATTTTAAGACTTAAGGCTGCTTAGTGATTGGAAAGTGGGGCTTGTTGATGGAAGACATATGTCTATCCTTTTATCCAAGGAAGAAGACTATGCTTGACTCTTCTCTAAACAAGTTTTACTGATAGAGGGTTTGGCTATGAAGCTTTTAAAATGGTTTCCAGACATTGACCCAAGTCAAGAACCTCCAATTGTGCCCTTTTTATTAAAGCTTCCTAGACTCAAACTCCATCTCTTTAATCATCAGTTGTTGTTCATTATTGGAACTGCTCCCATGTTCCCCTCGCCTGAGAGCTAACATCTACACTTCAGCACCCAAACGATAGGACTGAATTGAGGATTTTAGCCTGTCACTCTAAAATTTCCAATTCTACGCTTGATAAATTTTATTTCCCAATTTATTTGCACCCAACTTTCAAGGACTTTGACCTCCCGAAATCTTGGATGTAATCTTCACTTTAGTTGTAAATATCAACATATTTCAACAAAGCAATTGACCAGATTGAAAGTAAATTAAGATTGAAGTGAAAAGATCATTACAACTTATTTAACATTGTCGTCATGGCACAACTAATTATCACCATTTCACAAAATCTCAAGACAAAGAGAAAGACAGAGAAAACTACTCAGAACTCATAGAGAAGATAAGACAAAACTTGGAATTTATATATAAAAGCAAAGTCATACAAACTTCAATAAGTAAATACAACTTATCTCTATTTCCTCCCTAAGCAAACTCCTTGAAGTTCCTCTGAATCTCTTCCTTTCTTTACAACACACAGAATTCTCCTTCGAAGCAACAAGGAGGAAGAAATCTCTCACTTTCCTTCTACTCTTACAATCTCTCGAAGAATTCCTCTGAATACTAACCACTCTCTACACTTTAATGGGCCACAAACAACAAAGACTCGGCGGACAACCCCCGGGCACTACCATTTTCGGCCTCCAAATGTTTCTTTTAAAGTTGTAGAAGAGTTCTCAAGAGTTGCCCAAGTGTCCCTTAAAAAACCGTCCACATTCAATGCATCTATTGACAAAACTGACGTGCTTGCCGTCGGCGGCCTCGATAGCACCATCGGAGGCCTTCTAGAATATTTAATTCTTGCCTCTCAGGAAAAAACCCGTCGTCGGCGCCCATGATCAAATCTTCATATTTTGGTCCTTTTTGCTCGAAATTCATTCTTTTTTGCATCTTTTTGCTCCAATGACCATTATTCAATATACATGCAACAAAATATCAAAAATACCTTTCTTTAAAGTGCAATATCATCAAAATCAGTGTAAAATAGGTATGAAAATCTCAACATATTTTTTTTGTCAAAATCCCCCAAACTTAACTATTACTTGTCCTCAAGTAATTTTAGTACTACATAAAAGTTATGATCTATTGTACTAAAGTTTTAATTCATAAATACTATATGTTTGATTTAAATAAACACCATAGCGAGATTTTCAGAAAAAAATCAAGTAATTAAACTAAATCTGTAGGTACAAGTTTATCTAGTCATGGGTAATTAAATTAACTCTATAGGTATAAGACTATCTAGTCATCAAGTTTAATAGTTCTAGTTTTCTATTCATTTCAAGAATGACTATATGTTGTAATATCAAGTCACTTA
>NW_018250997.1:54721-55144 GCF_001263595.1 Phalaenopsis equestris
ATTACTAGTAAAAGATGTTATTCCATAAATATAAGTTCGGGAATGTATTTAGGTTTTCCCTTTAGGTAGGTCCAAGTGAAGACAATTTTTTATTAGGCATCTCCTTAAGCTTCTCCTCACTTATATATATTTTTTCATTTGGATTGCTCTCAATCCTAATTTTTCTTTTCTTTTCAGGGATTGTTGTCAATCCTTTCTTTTTCTTTTTCAAGTGAAGATTACTATATTTGGATAGCCTTTAATAATTTTGAACTTCACTTTTCTTTCCTTAAATTTGGAACTCAAAGCACTCCCTTACCTTATAAAAATTTCATAGCTTCTACATCATTGAGCCCCAATCTTTTCTTTTAAAATGAATTTCTAAGATTCTTAATTTTTCAAAATATAGTTTTCTTTACTTTAAATAGTTAACTATAGTCTTAT
>NW_018250997.1:55274-55607 GCF_001263595.1 Phalaenopsis equestris
TTTTTTAAAATATTTAAATTGAGAACATCTAATAGTTAAATCATTTTCTTCCCTCCCCCAAACTTAAATTTTTCAATATGGAATGATATAGGTGGAAAGAAAAATTCTAAATATAAATCATACCTCAGTACTTTAGGCATTTTCATCTTTCTGAAATTTTTGCAGTTCATTGTCAAAATTTTTACTTTAACTGGTCTACAATATTAGGAGTTTTCTATACATATAGAACATTAGAGAATTTGTTGGGTAATGAAATTTTGAAATAAGTACAAAACTAAACATTATACAAACACAATATTTCACTAACACATCACAATACAATTTTACAACAAT
>NW_018250997.1:55988-63325 GCF_001263595.1 Phalaenopsis equestris
TTTTTGCGATTTTGATCAATTTCAAGCCTCGTCGACATTCGTTCAATCATTCTAAACATAAATTTAAATGATTAAATGATGTAATAACACATAAATATTCACAACACAAAACATTACAATTATATATAAAATCCAAGGGTTACAATACACGTTACACAACACACATAAGTTTGGTATTATCTCAACCTTAATACATCAATTCAGCGTCGCAATCCAAGCCACGACACTCTAAACGCTGAAAATAAACTTTTATTGCTCAATCTCTACTATATTGAGATCTAAAAACAAAATTCAAAAGTAAAGAAAACCCATAAGTTCAAATGAAATCACACATATAAACATATAGGTAGTAAAGTAAATCTACTACTCCTCTGATTCAGTGCTTGTTTCTCCTATGATATCGCCCATCGATTGAACATGAACGAAGAGTTTATAGAAGGGTCGGTATGGGAATTCTTCAGTAGAGTCCTCTTCTATCAATCCCATCAAACTTCCTTCAATATGTCCAGAGTGATCAAAATGCTCTTTCATCCTTCAGTCAAGATGATAAAAAAAATCAGAGATATTGTTAATTGCATTCATAACAGTTTGTACCTCTTTCTCCAATTTCTTAATTATGCGTAGGATCACTAGTGTCTTTTCCAGAACTAGAGGCTGAATAGGAAGTGAATTCTGATACGATTGATCCACAATAATAGTCATATCATTCTCATCTTCATTGGTTGGGAACTTCTCGAGTGGGTCCAAAGGGTTCCAAGGTAGAAGTACCTTTTCCCAATTCTCATAATACTACAGAGTAAGAAGATTTTTTAAGGATTTCTAAGCTCATAAGTTGATCCATGAACGATCAGGCTCAAAACAGGCTTCACAATTTTTGAAATTTTCAATCTGTCTCTCGTATGTCCTTCAGCTCATCGAAATGTCATCTTTTTTTCAATAAAAGAGCTGATAATGCAGTTAAACATTGCAATACCCAATTCACTAGATTCTCAAACTCTTATCTTCCATTCAAATATCTTGGGGTACCAATTCTCAAAGGAAGAGCCAAATTGGTCCAATTTGATGATGTTCTCTCTAAAATTAATGCTCAACCCAAATGTTGGACTAACCTTTTTTAACCGATGATGGTAGAATTACTCTACTGAATTGTATCTTAACCTTCTTCCCATCATACGTCCCTCAAGTCTCTTCAATGAAGAAATCCACTCAACATATATTAGAATAAAGTTTTAACAGGTTCTCTTTCTCTGATCGAAGGAAACAATTGCATTGGGGATGTTGGCAAAAGGTTACTAAACCTACTTTCACTGGGGGGCTTGGTTTTAAGGGCTTACAACAACTCCAAAAAGTAAATATGTGCAAATTATAGATCAAATTTAGACAAAAAGATTCACTTTGGGCTAAATATATGAAATGAAAATACTGTAAAAACTCTCACCCATGTTTGATCTCCAAAAAAACTGGGAGATTCCAGAACCTGGGCTCAAAAGCTGAAAGTCAGACAACAAGCTAAAACTTTATTTCTGTGGGACCTGGGTGTGGGCAAAATTCATTTTTGGTTGCATAATTAGTGCCCCCAATATCTTCTTCTGCCTAGACCATCGGTCATTAATCAAAATCATCTGATGGATGACTACTGGAATGGTAATTCCTGGTGTGAGGAAACTCTTCAATCCTTGGTGAATCCTACAACTACTACCTATATTTCCAAAATATACTTCAATAGAGATCTATAAGACAAGTTGGTGCTGAGTTTTAGGAAGCTGCAGACCCTGTATAAAACTATCTACTCAACCTTTTTAACCGGGATTCTGTTCCTTTGAAGAAATTGATTTGGAATAAATTCTTAATCACTTCTATTTCCTTTTTTTATTGGAGAATATTTCACAAAATATTTACTATAGATAATCTCCTTAAACTCAAGGGGTTAAGAGGTCCCTCTAGATGCCACTTATGTCTTAGAGCTGAAAAATCTCTTCATAACCTCTTCTTTGAGTGTAATTTTGCTCAGCAAGTATGAAAGGTGCTCACTTAGAACTTGGATGTTAATTTGAACTCCTTGGACTTGTGTTCTCTTCAGAATTGCTGGAATAGTTGGCATCTAATTAAATTGGGAACTATTCCTTTTATAATTGCTTGGTTCATTTGGTTGGCCAAAAATAAGGCCAAATTTGATGGACTCCTCCCTTCAGCGGTTAAAACTATTGTCCACCGCAAAGCTTTCATCAGTATGTTGATTACATTAAAGGGATTTCTTACAGTCTACGAAACTCAACACTCCCCCTCCCAACCTCTTTTGTTGTCTCTAAGATCTTCTGAAAAAAACCCTCCTTTTCTTATATTAAGGTGAACACTGATGGTAGTTTCAAAAACTCTTCAGCAGGTTTTGGTGGTGTATTTAGAGATTTTAGTGGAGCTTGTAAACAATTTTTCTACTGCCCTATGACTTGAAACTGAAGTAGCTACTTCCTGCTAGGCAATCCATATGGTTTTCACTCTGAAGTGGAACTTCCTTCTTGTTGAAACTAATTCTTCATTGCTTATCCAGATGGTGAATGGAATTATCCCTCCCCTTTAGGATATACTCTAATGGCTGAAAACTATTCAATCTTTTAGGAACTTATATCATTTCTTTTTTGTGTTTAATTTCATGGAAGGTAACAGGCCAACCAACTGGCTTGCTAGATTGGCTTGTAATTCTGATGATGCTTTTGTTTCCTCTATTCCACCTCCCCCCTTTATTTCCTTCTTCATGGTGACCTCTTGGAGGCTCCATATCTCAGAGTTGTAACCCGCTCAATTCCTTAATATATTTTCCTTCATTATTATATATATAAATGGAGCTATTTGGGGTGGCGGCTGGTGCTCTGCTAGAATTTCCATGGCTCCCTGTTCTGGTTGGTTGGTAGGCTGGTGGGGGAGAGTTGTTTCTTCTTCTTTGCTGTTTATTTGGCGGGCTAGAGGTTCTTCCAGCATTTGGTTTTCTCAAATACTGTAGTTTTTTTTGTTGTTGTTCTTCTAGTTTGTCCTTATTTCAGTCTTCCCTGCCTAAGCTGGGGTCACCACTTGGTCTGTGTTGTTGACCATTTTGGCGGCTAGGATGGGTCTTCTCTGCTGAAGTTTTAATTGCTATTGGTTTTGGCAGGAAAGTGTTTAGCTGTCACTTAGTGTACTGTTCCATTGGTTTTACTGTTCCATTGGATTTTGACTTGCTGGTTCTCCTTTTGGTGGTTCTGCTCCACTCTGAATGGCTACTAACATTGCTTTGGACACTAATCTCCAATGAGCCAAGGCCACCTATGCTGGGGTGGTTGGACAACCTAAGGAATAGTTACAAAATATGGATAAATTTGTTTTTCCACAGGAGTTTCATGATACTTTAGCTGGCAAAAGGACTTCTCCCTGTATTCACCCCCTTAGGTTTGAGGAGGGGGAATCTGCAGTTTATTTCTCTCCTCAGGAAGTTATTTCACTAAATGAAGAGGTTAAGCTAACTTTGGTAGGGAAATTTCAGTCGGGTCACCCTAAGATGGAACTTGTAAGGAGTTTCTTTGAGTCCTTAAACTTTACTGGTGCTTGGCAACTTTTGCTTATTCAATTGACAATAGAAGAAGATTATGCTAAACTTTTTGCCAAGCAATCTTTAGTTATTGGGGAAGCTACCATACAACTTTTGAAATGGACTCCTGGCTTTGATCCTAGCAAAGAACCTCCTGTGGTTCCTCTTTGGTTCAAGCTTCCTGGTCTCCCTATTCCCTACTTCAAGTTGAATGCCCTTTTAATAATGGATCTGCTTTAGGCAGACACCTTAAAGTTGATTCTCACACTTTTAACAAGGCAAGGCCTGCTCTTGCTAGAATTCTTATTGAAAGAGATATCACCTTGCCTGAAGTTAAAAGAGTGTGGATAGGCTCTAAATAGGATGGCTTTTGACAGGAGGTAATCCTTGAGCAAAGGCCTTATTATTATCAACATTGCAAGATGTTTGGGAACACTAGGGATAGGTGCTATAGGCTACACCCTCCAGTGAAAAGGAAACAGTCTTCTTTGAAGGAAATTGCCCCCATTCAAGCCCCCAATCAACTTCCTAGGGTTAATGAGGATGGCTTACAGGATGAGGCTCAGAACTCTCCAAACCCCTTTATTTCTATTACTCCTCCTTCTCCTTCTAAGGAAGTCTTCTCCTCCTAAGGAAGTCCTCCTTCTCCTTCTAAGGAAGTGCTAAGAGAGGAACCCAATGTCAACACTATAATTTCCCCCACAGTAGGAGAGGCTACAGGAAGGCTACAGGATCCAATTCAGGAACAACAATTGCATCATGTGATTGAAGGAGAATAGGTTACTGATTTGAACCACCTTTTAGGGGAAGATTGGGTTATGCAAACCTCTAAGAGAAAGAAAAAACAGACCACAAAATCTCAAAGATTACAAAGAGAGGCAGCTTCCATTAGCAATATTTTGAAGGTTGGATCATCTCCCGGACCCTCTAGAGGGACAACCAGATCCAGATCACAACCTTCACCCGATCTTTACCCTCAAAATGCTTAACTTCTCTCTGGTTTGTTTATTGACCTCTGGTCACTTTATGTCTTTCAGAAGACTTTTAATTTTTTTCCTTAACCGCAGTTGTTATATGTTGAGAATGAGTTTCTATGGCCTTTGGGGGATGGCAGACTCTTATCAACATTTATATACTCTATATCTAAGAAGATATGGAAGACTGTCTATTCCTTTGTGTTTGATTCAATTCAACAAATCACTAGTCAATTTTTTGGTTTGTTGTGACAACAGTAATAATTTGAGAAAGGGTCTGTCTGGTCTTTGGGTGTTGGTAGAGTTCTTTCTGCTGTCTACCAACTTTCTTGAAAGATATAGGAGTTTTTTTATTTCCTTCATATGTCTCATGTCAGCAAATCACTGGTCATTTTTCTGGATTGTTTGGATTGCAGTCCTTGGGTTTCCATTTCCTTTCAGATGATTATATTGATGTGCTGGAATATTAGGGGGATTTTTGATCAGAAATCTTTGATCAGAATTAAACAGTTGGTAAGGAAACACAGGTTACTGTGTTTTAATATTCTTGAACCTTTGGCTCACTGCACTCCTTGCAGATTTAGAAAAGACTTCCCAAGTTTCATGTGTAATTACAACATTAATAACAAAATTTGGTTTTCCTATAGAAGTAACCTGAATGTTCAGATCTTGGATGACCAACCTCAATTTTTTTATATCCAGCTTTTATGGGATTTTCTACATGTTCAGACTACCTTCATTTATGCTGGGAGTTTTGCAAATGATAAAGATATATTATGACAACAAATCCAGCATCTAAAATCCTATATTAATGGACCTTGGATCATTGGTGGAGACTTTAACAGTATTACTAGATTGAATGAAAAATGGGGAGGGAAACCTTTGGACATTACACAAATGTTACTCTTTAATCAGAACATCAGGAACATTGCCCTTGCTGAACTTCCTCATCAGGGACCTCTTGACACTTGGAGAAGAGGAAAACTTTCTGAAAGAATTGATAGATTCCTGGTCAATCAAGCTTGGCTGGATACCAACTTTATGGCTACAATTTCCCATCTTCCTTACACATGTTCTAATCATAGGCCTTTGCTAATCTCCATATCCCCTAATATTGTTGCACCCTTACCAAGATTCAGATTCTTTAATGTTTGGGTGGAACATCCTGAATTCATATCCTTTATTAAGTCTGTTTGGGTACCTGTTTCATCCTTCCCTCCTTGGATTAAACTATGGCAAATTCAAAAAAAAGTTGCTAAATTGCTGAAAGCCTGGAATTGGAACTGCTTTGGCAACCTTATAGCAAAAGTGGAAGAGGATGATGCTGCTGTGAAATAAATTGAATTAAACATTCAGATGGGGCTCTCTGATGAACAGAACCTGATATTAGCTAATGCAAATCTGCTTCAAGCTATTCATTGGGAGGAAGAGTTCTATAAATAGAAGGCTGCCATCAAAAAATTTGTTGATGGGGATAGGAATACAAAGTTTTACCATGCCTGTATTCCAACACCATCCTGAAGATTAATAACCACAATGGCATTTGGGTCTAAGGTACTGATCTAATTCACAGAGATGTTATTGATCACTTTCAAAACCTTTTATCTGAACCCCATGAGGCTACTCTCCTGAACTTTGACCCTAGCTTACTTAATGACAAATTCTCTGATATCCAGTGCCTAGATTTAACATTTATTCCTACTGAGGAAGAAATTTGGAAAGCTTTATGTTCTATTGATGGTGACAAGGTGGCTGGTACAGATGGTTTCACTTCTACTTTCTACATAAAAACTTGGGAGGTGATTAAATTTGATGTAGTGGAAGTTGTCCAAGCCTTCTTCACAGGGGAGGATATGCCACATTACTTTGCTCAATCCACCATTAATTTAACACCAAAGGGAGACCAGAAATCTAATTGGGATCATTTTAGACCCATTTCTCTCACCACTATGTTGTCTAAGCTTATTAGCAAGCTTTTGGTTTTCTTAGATAAAAACCACAATTATCTTGGATGATCTCTCCTAATCAGTCTACTTTTGTTACTGGAAGAAAAATTACTAATAATGTGTTACTTACACAGGAAATCTTTCTGGATATTGACAAGCCTTGCAGAGGGGGTAATCTTATATATAAACTGGACATCTCTAAAGCTTATGACACTATCAATTGGAATTTTATCTTGGAGGTTCTTAAAGCTAGGGGGTTTCAAAATTCCTTCTGCCAAATCATCCACAGGTGGCTTAACAATAATTATCATACCATTCTTATTAATGGGAATTCTCAAGGGCAGTTCCAAGCTACTAGGGGAATTAAACAAGGGGACCCCCTTTCTCCATACATTTTCATTTTGGTTATGGATTACTTATCTAGCCTTCTTAACCATTATTTTTCTCAAAAGGGAATATCTCAGATTTTCTAATAAACCAATTTTTTCCATAAGTCATCTATGTTATGCTGATGAATTCATAATATTTTCTAAGGCCTCAAAACCAGTAGTGAAGAAGGTGGTTAATCTGCCGAACTTGTTCCAACAGATCTCTGGTCTCTCTCTGAACTCAAAGAAATGTCAACTTATATTTAGCAATAAGCTACATCCTGCTACCAAAAACTGGATTAAAGACTTCATTAGTTTTAAATATACTACCAGCCCCTTGGTTTATCTTGGGGTACAGTTAATTAAAGGAAGGAAGAAGCAAACTCAATTTGATGAGGTGGAGCAAATCTCTTGTTAGACTAATTCCTTTTTGTCACAGGGGGGAAGGTTAACCTTAATTAAAAGTATCCTGGCTTCTTTCCCCATGTAT
>NW_018250997.1:63366-98626 GCF_001263595.1 Phalaenopsis equestris
AAAACTTTGGAGGTGATGTTGAATAAATCTTTATGGGAAGGCAATCATAAACAAGCTCACTTGTTTAGTTGGGATAAGCTTTGTCTGCCTCTAGCTGCAGCTGGGCATGGCATGAAGTCCTTCCAACAGCTTCATGAAATCTTCTATTGTAAACCCTGGATTAAATTTAGAGAACAAAAATCTTTGTGGGCTAACTTTATGAAGTTAAAATATTGCAAACACTCCCACTCATCAATTACATATAGAAAACCTAGGGATCATAGAATCTGGACTAAGCTATTGCATATTAGCATATTAGGTGTGTGGCTGAAGACCTTTTTATCTGGGATGTGGGAGAAGGAAAAGTTGATTTTTGGTTAGATAATTGGCTTTTGGAGGGTAAATTGGAACCATCAACCTCTCTGGACTTAGTTATCAACACCCCTATTCATCTTTGTTGGAATAATCATTTTTGGAAAAGAGACATGTTGGCTTTTATGGTGAATCCTGAACAAGTGTTTCAAATTCTTAAGGTCCCAATTACTCCACTGAAACCAGATAGAATTGTGACTAAAAATCCTCCTCATACTTCTTTTACCAAATTTGCATACTCCTTATTAAACAATTGGCACCATAAGGATTAGGGTAATGCCATGTGGGTGAATTACCTCAGCCCCTCTATGTCCTTCTTCACCTGGAGATGTTTTCATACTATTATTCCCACTGATGATATACTCAAACTCAAGGGTCTAAAAGGACCTTCAAGATGTACTTTCTGTTGCCAATAAGAGGAATCCTTAAATCTTGTTTTTTTCTCTTGTTCTATTGCTCAAGGGGATTGGACAAAGGTAGCTACTAATCTTAGTTTCCCTTCCCATTTACTGAATTTTTGAAACTTCCTTGACTGTTGGAAAGTTTGGAAAGGGAACCATGCTGAAATAATCCCCTTTATTACTACATGGTTCATTTGGATGGCAGGGAATAGCAATAAATATGAGGGGAAAATCCAAAGTGCTACACAAATTGCTACCAAGTGCTTGGCATATACTCTTAAGATAATCAATCTCATGGGGTATAAGGTAAGATAATCAATCTCATGGGGTATAAGATTAAAATTCCCGGGTGTTCTCAAATCCTCAATACCCATGTTTCTGCTGCCATACCAAAATTTCAGCTCTTCAATTGGAGGAAACCTTATTATCCGTGGATCAAAATCAACGCTGATGGGAGTTATAGAAGACACACTGCTGGAATTGAAGGGATTTTCAAAAATAATGCTGGGGATTGCCTACTATGTTTCCAATCTCCCATTGTTGCTCTAAATGCTTTATAGGCTGAAGCCTTAGCTGTGGTATGGGCCCTTCAAATAGCTTTTGTTATGGGATGGAACCTACTAATTGTGGAAATGGACTCATTGCGGCTATTCCAGCTTTTAAAAGATAACATCTCCCCACCTTGGTTTCTTCTACATGTTGTTGAGCAAATCACTCACATGAAGTTGACTCATAACCTTCAGATTATCTGGAAGCATATTTTCAGGGAAGGTAACAGATGTGCTAATAGGCTTGTATATCAAGATGCTTTGTCCATGTTTCCAAAAGTATATACTACCCCTCCTGTGGAGCTGGCTTGGTTGGTTAGGGCAAATCTCTCTGATCAGCCTTATATTAGAAGGGGGATGTCCACTGATTTTTATTCTAACCATCCTTTCTAGGGAGGGCTTTTGTTTCCTAAGTCCTTACTGTTTTGTTATTTTTCATTTCCTTCTTCTTTTCAGCCCTATTGTTTGACGACAGGTTTTTTGATAGGTTACATTGGTATTTTGTTTTCTCTTCGGAGGCCTTGCCCCCTTTTGGGTGATCCTTGGTTTTTGTCTGTGAACCAAGCGCCATATAGCTTTGTAACCTTATTTCAGTTTAACATGTAGGGAGTCTCTATCACTCCTTTTTTTTAATATATATATATTCCAAAAGCTAGAGACCACTGAAATGATTAGCTTTAGTTCTAAGGTGTGGAGTCTCCATTGAATCACCATGCAGTAGGAGAGAAAGTGGAGTGGGGGCCTTGGTTGCAACATATATAGAATTAGTGTAAATAACTTGTTTGGCTAGCCAATTTGTAGGTTGGTTACCTTCTCTGTAGATAAAAGTCATATTGAGTTTAATGAACTTATTGAGATTCCAGATTTTCTGTTTTTAATGTATGTGGTGCCAAGATGTAGCTTCTCAGAATTCAAAAAGTTGATGAGTTGTAGAGAGTCCACCTCAATCCAAAGTTTATACCATGCAAATTTTAAGGCAAAAGTTAAAGCCCAGAAAACTGCAATTAGTTCTGCCTCCAGTGCATCTTTAGCCTCAGTAGAGGCATGGAAGAAAAGCAAACATTTGCTAAAGGAATCTCAAAAAACTCCCCCTACCCTAGCACCACAATTAGAAAAACTACAATAAATATTCATATTCATGGTATACCCTTCAGGAGGTTTCCAAAAAAATATCTCAATCTTGTGATATCATATGGTCACTTTGATCTGAGACATACTAATATTAGGGAAGTTGTTGAACTGAATCAACTTGATTAAGTAAGAAGTACAGTTTCTGTTGACCTTGGAATGTTGACTATATTTTTTTTCATGTTTTGTGTTGTTTCTGCTCATCTAGAGGAACGAGGAAACAATAAAAGGAATAGATTCACATTTACTTCTTTTCCAGCTGTGCCACCCAACTTTGAGATTGGACCAGTCCATAGCAAAGCCATCGCAAAGCCATCCACCTTTAATCTTAGTTAAAAGCTCTTTCCAAACTTCTTGAGCAAACTTACTGTTAAAGAAAAGATGGTTACTGTTCTCCTCATACTTTTGACCCCTTAATCCTTATAATTTCAAGATGTCATCCTTGGGCAGAAGTTTGTGGAATAACCTCCAACAGAAAAAAGACATTGAGGGTGAGAGAAATCTACTCGAAACCCTTAATCCCCAACTGACATCCTACTGAGGGAAGCAATTATTCACAATAAAGGAGGCCATGGTTTGGGAATGACTCTTTTTAACTACCACTCTATCCTTCTTAGAAGGATCAATTGGGATTTTCAGGATACTATTTATCAGAGAAGGATCAACCAAGGACTGAAGTACCTGTAAATTTCAGCCATCATCAACCTAATGATTTGCCACTTGCAAAGACTCATCAGCAACTAATGAAGAAGTAGGAGTCAGTTTTCCTTCCAAAGTTTAGTTGTCCTAAAAGTTAATTTTACCTTCCCCCACTTCTTATATGAAGATATTTTCTACCTTAGCTCTGGCCTTCAGCATAATGGTCCAAATGCTCGAGTCCCCGATTTTCCTTTTCACTGGGTTAGGATGATGCTCTTTACAGTATTTTTCCATCATATATTTAGCCCACAAGGAAGATTAAGCTCTAAAGTTAATCCAAAGCTTATAGAAATTGGTGTATTTGATTCGTTGGAAACTTTTAAACCCAATCCACCATGTCTGGTGGACTTACAGACTTTCTGCCAGTAGACCTAGTGGGTTCATTTCCTCTAACCTGGCCAAAGAAATCTATTAAATATCCTTTCTAAAGTGACTTGAGTAGATTTTTTCATCACAACCATCTAAGATAAGTAGGAAAGGATGGTAGCCAAAACACTTTTCAATAGTGTAACTCTACCCCTATTTGAGAGAAAATAGTTCACCCAACACTGTAGCTTATCCTAAACCTTTTCCACATTGTGATCAAATTGAATCTGCTTAGTCCTCCCTTTTATAAGATAGCCTCCCAAATAATTCATAGGAAGGAAGTTAGTGCAAAAAAAAGTAATATATGATATCAAGTGTTTAATATCAAGTTTGGCGCTATGGATGAACACAATCATGCATTTATAGGAATTAAAATGCATGCCAGAGCAGCATTGAAAATTCTCTAAGCATTGAAGAATCAATTTAATATCAGGCTTAGTGGCTTTATAAAATAAAATAACATCATCAACAAAAGCCAAGTGATTGATAATCATGTTAGACTTGTGACTATACAAAGTTTGAGGAGCCTTTAAAGCCACTTAATTAAGCAGCATAGAAAGATAATCAAAAGCTAGAATAAAAATAGTGGGAGATAAAGGATCACCTTATTTAATAGCTCTTGAACCACTAGATAATCCACAAGAACTGCCTTTAATAAAGATAAAGTGATAGTTGTTGGAAAACCATCTATTAATAAGAGAAATGAAAGAAGGTAAGAATCCCCTAGCAGTGAGCCCCTCCTCAATGAATCCCCAATTAATGGTGTCATAAGCTTTTTTAATATCTAATTTAAAGATCACATTATCCACTCTGAACTATTTATCCAAGTCCATTACCAATTTTTGAGCCAGCAGGACATTATCCACTATGCTTCTGCCCTTTACAAAAGCAGATTGATTATCAATTATAAGCTGAGGAAGGTGAGGATGAATTCTAGTAGTTAACACCTTACTAATTATCTTAGACATCACATTAGTGAGGTTGATAGGTCTAAAATGCTCCCATTTATGCTTACCTTTGTCTTTGGGTATTAAGGTTATGGATGAGCATGTAAAGTAAGTAGGAAGGTTAGTACGCTTGAAGAAGCTCTGGACAACCTCTTTTACATCAGATTTAATAATATTTCAGGCTTTCTTGTATAAATGAGCAGTGAAACCATTTGGGCCAACAAAATTTCAACTGTCAATAGAGACTGAAGTAGTCCAAATCTCCTTCTCATCAGGCACTAAAGTTAGATCAAATTTCATAGTATATTCCACATCTTGGCTGAATAGTTCCTTCTGAATAGGGGTCTAGGGTTGAGTAAAAATTTTGTGGAAGTAGTTCACAACACTGGAAGCAATGGACTCAGCAGTGTTAAGCCAAGTTCTAGTAGGATCATGGATCTTATGACTTGTATTGCACTTCCTCATATAATTAATACAAGAATGATAATATTTGGAGTTTCTATCCTAATAATAGAATTTACTTTTAGCAGCTTTTTGGGAATAAAATTCCTCCTACATGGCAATGACAATCATTTGCTCTTCATTAGCCATAAAAAGATCAGAGCTAACATTAGGATTAATTTCCATCTGAGTCTCCAACTGAGCCACAACACTTTCAGCTTCTTGCACCCTGACATTAATATCACCAATAAAAATCAAATTCCAATGAGAAAGGCGCTTTCCCAGTTTCTTTTGAAACATCCAAATTTTAATCCATGGATTCTGACGAGTAAAATCCTTCCAAACCTGGGTCACTTGATGGAGGAAATCAGTATGTGAAGACCACATATTAAGGCACCTAAAAAACGATTTACTTTTGGTGGGGGATGCTGAGATGGTAATGAGTAGAGGTTTATGATCAAAGCCAGTTATAGATAGGTGGTAAAATGAAGTATGAAGGAATTTACTGAGCCAAGCATCATTAACCAATATTTTGTTCAGTCTTTCCCACAGATGTCCCCTAAGCAAGTATGTTTTGGGCCATTAAAGTTCAAGTCAAATAATCTAGTTGATTGAATATTATCATTAAAGTTGTTGATCAGATTCAGGTCAAAGGTCCTACCCCCAAGTTTTTGAGTAGGAGAGGCCAGGAAGTTAAAGTCCCCACCAACTAATAAAAGGAACTCAATGATCTACTAATATCCTTAAAATGGCTCCACAGCTCCTCTCGAGCCAAAGAAGAACAACCAAGATAAAAGAAAGTGGCTTGGCCACAACTACCACCAAGGTTAAATTTCAAATGAAGAAATTATGCATTATCCCTTAGCACAAAACCTGGAATTTATTTCCTACAAAGTATCCAAATTTTATTGTTAATGTTAGAAAAATAGTGAAAACCATATAATTTTTTTTGGAATCCTATGATGGTGCTTCGAAACCATAGGTTCCAAGATAGCAATAATCCAAAACTTATACATTTTATTGAGAGTAATAAGTCTGTTAAGCAACATAGGATGAGCCAATCTCCTGACATTTCAGCACAAAAATTCCCCGAACTTCTAGTTTTAACGAGGGATTCCAAATTTCCTTGTTTAGATGCACCCTCAACCCATGACATTGCACCATCTAGAAAATTCTTTAGCTCTTGGGCTCCCTTATTTTTCTTTCTATACTTTTAAACATGCCATTCCTCCTCAATTTCTGCATTCATTTGTTGAACCAAATTGTCATCCAGAGAAATGCCCCAATTGGGCTCACCTATAGTTTCCTAAAGCATCTTCCTTGTACGAGTCTGATTGGTTACATCCTACCCAAGTTCCCCATTCTGTCTAGCTTCTATTACATTAAAGAGTGGGAGCAAAGTCAGAAGTCCCCACTCCATGAATAGTGGTGTATAGAACCCCCAAATCCTCCCCTTTAGTATCCATAGAGGAGGAACCAACAACACCTACTTCAGCATTCCCGATAACAACGCCAAAAACTTGATGCACAATTTTTTTGTATGCTATAAATGTTTTTCAACACCAAAACACACATGAAAGCTATTTTCAAAAATATGCAGATCAATCACAAAAAAATTACTTCAGTATAATAAATTATCTCTTTTAAAATATTTAAAGCAACCACTCCCTGTGAATTAAGGTGTAATTTCAATTTTAGTTCATCATTATGTCGCAAACATAAGTAATCATATTGCTCAAGTAATAAATGATTCTACTAAAATCCAAAGTATTGATCCTACAATGGGGTGAGAATTTTTAGGGTAATAATTCAAAGACATAATATTTAAGCTATAGAAACTTAATTAAGAATAAAGATCAAAATTAGTTTAATGCCACTAAAGAAAACTATGTTTGTTACATGAATCTCTAATCTTCAAAGTTAAGTTTATTAAAACTAAACTAGTTTTCTTGATGAAGAGTTCAAATTTAATAAAGTATCATTCCCTACAAAATTGACAAAATCTTTATTGTGCCAAATAGGAGCAATTATATTCTTTGTCCTTTTTACAAGTGACAAAAAACATTGGCTAACCTAGTGTTTAGTCCCTAAATTTATGGTAAGGCTGGGAAGGTACTGGCTCTGACTCCTTAGTTCCTACGTTCCCCTCACCTGAGGGATAACATTTTGCTTTAGTTTCCAAATGCTTGGAACAAATTGGGGATTTTAGTCTGTCACCCTAAAATATCTAATTCTATACCCACCAATGAATATTTCTCTATTTATTTGCACTCAAACTGATAGACTACAATATTATCCATGAAATTGAATGTGATTCTTACTTTGTTGTAGAAAGCATAACCCATTCAGATCATATGTTTCATAATAAATTTTAACAATTCAACTGGCCAAATCCAAAAGTAAATGAAGCTTGAAATTTGAATCGTTAAAATTATGAAATTATAATATTGAACAAAAATTTTGATTTTTCACATGACCATATCTCTTTATAGGGAGAAGGACAAATAAATCTACTCAGACTTCATGAAGAAGAACCAACAAAACATGGACTTTTTATATAAAAACAAGTTTACTAAATATAAAAGAAAAGTAAAACAACTTAACTTGATCTCCTCTCAAAGCAAATTCCTTGAAGTTCCTTTGAATTTTATTCTCTCTTTATAATAATGCTCAAATCTCTCTTATAAATGTAAGGTACAAGAAATATCTCACTTTCCCTCTCCTCTCACAAATCTTAGAGACACTCTCCTAACTCTCTCACGCACTTTCCACATTCGCACACACCTTCGATACTCACGCTCCTCTAATTCTGACATAAAAACACTCTTTTATAATGTAGGGATGAATTTCCCAAGAGACTTTTTAGGAACCCCTTTAAAATCCATCCAAATTCAATACATTTGTGAAAATAACAGTCTCTGGCACCTAGGTGTCGAAATCTAGTGCCTAGGCACTGTCTTCTCTGGATTCTGGTGCCTAAGTGCCAGTTCAATTTTTGAAAACACCACCTTTTGACTCCAAATTTCATACCTTTTGCATCTTTTAGGCTCCAAATGCCTAGACTTAGTACACATGAAAAAACATTTCCTTCAAGTGCAATAACACCAAATATAAGCCTTAAATTTATATGTAAAATGGAATATTTTTTGATGTATTAGAGACCAAAAAGCGGATAAGATAATATTAAGAGGCTTCAATGAAAAGGGAAGAAGAGAAATTATATCAATAACAGTACCTATGATGATCGGTAATCTGGTAGGGACAACCGCAAAATTCTACATAATTGATTCTGAGACATCATTTAATGTCGTACTGGGTTGACCCTAAATCCACAAGTAACGAATAGTTCCATGGTCTTTGCACCAATGTATAAAGTACTATGAAGGCGGTTAAGAATGGTGCATTAAGGGAGATTTATAGACATTTTCTCCGCATGAAGTAGGAATCTATGAAGATGTCGCTTACTATGCATCTTTGATGAAAACAACTTTCTCTAGATACACCGTGCCAAATGAAGTAAAGTAGTCAAAATATACACCAGATAAAGAACATCATATTCTAGTTCAAAAGCCCATCACCACTCCCTTGAGGAAAGATGGTAAGGTTTCTCCAAAGCTCGCACCTGTGGTTGAGGCTGGGGATGAGGTCAAGGAAGAAATAATGGGACTTTTGGACAAAAGAATCTGGTGATCAACATTGATCATGAAGACATTTTTGAGAAAGGAGAAATCAAGAAAGAGGAAATGATGATATATCTAAAAAAAGCTGAGTTTGAGATTTCTCTAGAAGATGGGAAGAATGAAGAATACAAATTGATGTATGAAAGGAATAACAACTATGTATGGGTTGTGATCCTGACCCTGATCCATTCTATAAAGGTTGAGGGCTTGCTGGATAAGGAGGTACATGGTGTTGATGTCAAAATAATAAAGTTCTATTGGCTTGTTTCTTCTTTCAACTCTAAAAATAATGTAAGACAAGGAGATATTGCTTCATCATCGCCGCTCAAAAGCTCAAGCATTACATGCTTTCTCAAAAGGTTAACCTGATTGCAAAGTTTATTCCTTTACAATACTTGATGCTAGGTTAGCCAGATGGACAATGATATTATTGCAGTGTGATATAACTCTTATTCCTCTTTAAGCCATAAAAAGGCAAGTTTTAGCAAATTTCCTCAAAATGCATTCTTTACCGACAAAATCTCCTCTCAATGTTGAATTGATAGATGAGCTGATAAAGAATTTAGAATACCTCAGTGCTCAATGCTGGAGTTGTACTTTAGCAGAGCTTTGTCAGCATAGGGAGAGAAAGATTTGCAAATGATTGTGCCTGGAGAAGCAAGGATTGGATTAATCTTTGTTATGCTATAGCAGGGAATGTTGAGGTATTCCTACCATCTAACCTAGCCGTGTAAGAATAATAAAGAAGAATATGAAGCCCTCATAATTAGGCTGAAGTTAAAAATTTTAATGGGGATAACTGACATTAATATCTATGATGACTTGCAATTAGTTATACAATAGATCACTGGGTAGTACAAAATTCTAAAACCCAAGCTCGAGTAGTTTGTTCAGTATAAGATGAAGCTAATGGAGCAGATTCCTAATGTGACACTATATAAGATTCTCTAAAGAGAGTATTCCTATGCAGAAGCTTTAGCCTAACTTTTGAAAGAATTTTGATGTCCGCAAGATGATTCTGTTGAAGTAACAGTCTAGGAGCATCAGGCCCTATCCCAGATTGACATAAACACTTTGCACAGATTGGAAAATGACAGAGAAGTGATAGCAATTGCAGAGACTACAGAAGACTGTGTCAGCTGTTCCTAGAATATATACAAGAAGGGAAGCTACCTGATGATAAGCCAGCAACACATCAGGTCAAAAGTGGGTTTTATCCTACACCTTGATAGATAATGTCTTGTACTGGAGGTTATTTGATCAAATGTGGGTAAGGTGTCTGAGTGGGACCGAGGCTCGAGAAATTGTGAAAGAGGTGCACGCAGGACTTTATAGCGCTCATCAGTCGGGTTCAAAGATGAAAATGAAGAATAAGAAGCTAGGATACTACTGGCTCGCAATGATGATCGACTACATGAAGATCGTCAACAGTTGTCACCAGTGCTTAGTGCAAGGAGTGATTCTACATCAACCAAATGTGATACATCCAACCATCACATCTTAACCATTTGAGATTTGTGGCATAGATATCTTGGGGCTGATAGAACCCCCATCTTTCAAATGCTACCAATTCATCCTCATTGTTAACACTCAAAGAAGTGAAGGCGCACCACATTTTGTAGTTTTTCAAAAATCAAATTATCTACAATTTTAGATTACTGTGCAAAATCATCTCAGATATTGTGTCAGCATTCAAGAGTACAAGGATCAACAAGTTCATCAAATGAAATGGGGTACATTGGCGCTACTCGACAATTAACTACTCGAGAGCAATGTAATTGGCCAAGGACTTCAATAAAACACTTGTCCAAATCTTAAAGAAAAATTTGGATGAAAAAAAGAGGATGTTGCATGAGCAGTTATTGGAATCCTTATGTGCCTATAGAATGACATT
This sequence comes from Phalaenopsis equestris, assembly GCF_001263595.1. Lineage (NCBI taxonomy): Eukaryota > Viridiplantae > Streptophyta > Magnoliopsida > Asparagales > Orchidaceae > Phalaenopsis > Phalaenopsis equestris. The sequence goes on from NW_018250997.1 coordinate 73,822, forward strand.
AAGAACTCTTCCACAGTGTACACCTTACGCTCTTATGTACAGGTCTGAGGCTGTAATTCCTTCAGAGGTTTAGCTTCCATCTCTCCAATTTGTCGTTGCCAACAAGATCACTACAGAAGAAAAAGTCAAATTAGGGCTGGAAGTGTTGGAAAGCTTGAAAGGAAAATGACTATCAAAATAATAGAAATTGGAGCTGTAGCAAGCCAGAATGATCTGGGCCCATAATAAACTGGTTTGCCCATGTACTGTGAAGGTCAATGACTTTATTCTTGTTCTTAGAAGATATATTCTTGCACACCACAAGATAGGAGGTAAATTCAAGCTGACTTGGGAAGGACCGTTAGAGGTTTAAAAATTCTTCTTTAGAGGCTCCTACTAACTTGTGGACTGCAAGGGAGAACAACCTACGCTTCCTATTAATGGACGATAATTTAAGAAGTTTTTTGCAATGTGATGTTTCAAAGAATAAGGTTTAGAAATAGAGTTTGCCTAGAAACACTGGCGTAGTAATTTTATGCAATTGGTTATGAACCCAAAATTAATAAAAAAGTTCCTATAAAAAGAACAATTTACAAAGGATAAAATTCATGCCTATAAAAAATATATAAAAAGAGAAATATGATTCTGATTTCTTATCCTAAATAATAAATCCGACTTTTCAATAAAGAGAATTCAGCAATAATTAAGATCTTATTTTTCTTGTTCATTTGATTCAACACCCTGATTTCTTCCTTAGTCTTGCAGAAAGATATCAAACCAGAGGTTGATCCTTGCCATTATAGATGGTGTGAGTCTTACACTTGACAAAGAGAAAACTATAGAGGGAGCTGTGATTGCGTTCAACTTGATCATTGAGCAAGCCAGGCTTGAAAATGAAGGAGAAGCCTTGAATATCATGGATCAAGAAGAGATTCGTGACAATAAGACATTGTTAAAATTCAAGAACAAAGGCAAGCAGATTGCCACAAAGTAGAGGAAATTTAAAAAAAAACTATTGAAATAGAGGCAAGTGATACTTAAATGCTGAAAGTAGAAAAATGAAGTCCATGGTAATTCTATATGAGGTGAGCTCGTTAGCGTCGTACTTGCAGATACTAAAATCTGAACAAGAACAACTCTCACCCCTATTGAAAGGCAAAATCATAACCACTAAATCCACAAGCTATTGATTAAGTTGGCAAATGAGCAAAACAAAGGGTCGTTAGAGACGGTAAAGCATATTCGATGAGGACAGGTGTGACAACTATCACATCACAAATTGTTCCCAAGATGAGGGAGCAGTCCGCCGATGTTGAGTTGTATATACCACAATTTGTCACTAGACCCCTGAAGTTGTAGATTTTTTTGGAGCCTAAATTGGAAAGATTCCAGAAGGTGAAGAAGCAAAGTTTTGAGTATTTCCAAAGGAAACAATGTAAACATGCAAATATCTTAGAAGGCTTGGAGTTACATACAAATGTGTTCTCCGAGTATGAGTAAGAGAAGTTCATGGAGTGTGTATTTCACCTCAATGACTTCGGGCGTACTGGTTGTTTGATGTGGAAGACATATTTAGAGCCTTAAGGGTGGATGCGACGCAAAGGAAGGATCACAATACAATGTGGTTGCTGCTATAGTTTTTCCAAAGACAGTGAAGGAAACCTACCAAGAATACTTCATCATGATGAAGTCGATCTTATACCGACACTAATAAAAAAGATGATCAAGCGAATGGTGGCCTAGAAGGTGTTGTCCGGATAGTTAGCCCAGGAGAATTCTTAGTGCTGGTGGAAATACCTTTACCAGTAGGTTCAATCCTGGTATTGAAGATAAATAGTGAAAATTTGGCCAAGGAATGCATTTTGGCAGTTCCTTACCTAAGGAACTCGATTACTTTTCAAAGAATGACTAAAGAGAAGACACCATTCAATTACATGTCAGATCCAAACCTAGAGAGCCTGCATCCTTTTGAGTTGTAAGCTGCAAAGTGGATAACACACCTTTAATGCACAACTATACAAGATTCTACTTCTGATTGTGGCTTAGAAAGTGAAGTTATTACCTGTGTAGTTTATTGGGCAGACATGGATGAAAAAAATTGTTAAAATTTTGAGACACGAAGATTTAGAAAGATATCCACTTGAAGTTACAGTGCTTGATTATGATTTTCAAACCAATGATGTCAGAGATCATTTTGGTGTATCCGTATATATATATATGCAATCACATGAACTATGTCTTTTAGCAATTAAATGGAATTTATCATGTCACTTGTACCTTCTATTTCTGTGCAATTGATAGTGAATGCCACTCAAATGAGCTTGGCTTGATTTAAGGAATGTTGAACAAAGAATGATACTGATATAATGTTAAACAAATAACAACCAAAGGGATTCAAAATATAAAAGAAAAATGAAAGAAATAAATAGAAATGAGACAAAAATGTGAAAAAAAATTGAAAGAAAAACTTAAAAGAGGAATCTCTTCAAAATTCCAGTACCTCATGGCTCATGCGCGAGCTTTTCACCATATTCACAAGTTCACATGTTCCACGATTTATTTCTCTCTAAGTCTCCACAAATTTTCACGTAATCTCTGGAATCTTTCCTCCTTCTTGAGTTGGAAAAAAAGACTTTAGACCTTCCTTCTGAAGTGAAATTCCATTCTCGAGGTTGGTACCTGAATTTCAAATCTCATTCTGAGATTGGTACCTAAATTCCAACTCCCAATTCTTTGGGACAGTACTGAAATTATGATTCCCTCCTGCTACCTCTTAGGTTGGTTACGAGCCCCTGGGCTTTCCTTCCTAATGTAGTGAAATCAAATTTTTCAAGGTTGGTACCTAAATTCTAATTTTCATTTTGGGATTGGTACCTAAATTCTAACTCCCAATTCTCAGATTCAGTACGTAAATTCTGATTCCCCTCCTGCTACCTACTAGGTTTGATGTGATTCCCTATGCTTTCCTTCCAAATTTAGTGAAATTAAAATTCTTGAGGTCGGTACCTAAATTTCGATTCTCATCAAAATCATGAGATAGGTTTGGGACCCCTGTAAATAGAATAAGGCATCCTATTCTCATCACTTTGAGATCGGTATGAGAACCCCTTAAATGGAGTACGGCATCTAATTCTTATCAAAATCTCAACATATGTGTGACATCCCCTTAAATGGATTAAGACATCCTATTCTCATGTCTTTGATATCGGTAAGTGGCCCCTTAAATTTAGTAAGGCATCCGATTCTCAATGAAAATTTGAGATAGGTGTGAGACCCACTTAAATGGAGTAAGGCATCTTATTTTGATCTCTTCATGATTGATATGAGACCACCTTAAATGGAGTAAGGCATCCAATCCTCATTGAAATTTTGAGATAGGTGTGAGACCCGCTTAAATGGAGTAAGGCATTTTATTCTTATCTCAGAACCCATCGTCAACTCTTAGGTTGGATGTGAATCTCTGTGTCATTCACAATGTCACTTATAGTTCCAATGCCTCTTGGGTTAAATGTGAGTCCCTGTGCCTTCCTTCCCACCGTTGACACTTCTCGTCGATCAGTCTTTTGAGTTGGATGTGAGTCCTATGCTTTCCATCTTGATCCACTGTCTTCACTTTTTCTTAATTCACTAAATTTCTCTGAAGTCAAAATTAAAACTACAATACTAGCTGAAATCAGATTAAAATCAAACAAAGAAATGAAACAAAACAAGTTAAACTCACCATAGCCATCAGTTTCACTCATGGTTGTCTCTGTAAATTCATAAATCACCTCTTTATAAGGTTTAATGAATCTAAAATCCATTTTTTAAATTGATGATTCAAAATACACCTGCTAATCCCCAACAAGAGTTCTGATTTTTAAAATTCATTTAGCTTTTAATCAGGTGTGTTTGATCATCTTAGTCAACACCAATACAAATGGTGTGCTTGGTTATAACACCACACCTATTAGGGGTCTATTTATTGACCTCATTTTTGGTGAGGTATACTTATCCTCTTAGCAGCTAGGATATAGCAATAGGACTTTCCTTTTGACTATCCTAGAAGACTAGAGATGGAACCCACTTGCATAAAAATTTAAACCACACCCTTACTCTCTTTAAAACTTTACGTGGATGTTCATGAACCTCCAACACTTGGAAGACATTAGGCTTAAACAACCTCCAAACTGTAATTAAGTCTAACCCAATTAGACTTAATTAATCCTTAAGCCTTACTTACATTAGGATTAAACAACCTTTAAACCATATAAACCATAATTAAGTAATTAAGTCTAACCCAATTAAACTTAATTAATCCTTTAGCCTTATTTACATTAGGCTTAAAAACCTTAAAACAATAATTAAGTCTAACCCAACTAAACTTAATTAACCCTTAAGCCTTACTGACATTAGGCTTAACATCCTGTAATCAATAATTAAGTCTAACTCAATTAGACTTAATTATACATTAAGTCTTATTTACATTAGACTTAAACAACCTTTAAACCCTAGTTAAGTCTATCCCTAATTAGACTTAATTAATCTTTAGGCATTAACTACATTAAGCTTAAGTAGCCTTTAGACCTTTATTAGACCTAACCACAATTAGGTCTAATCCAACCTTATGTTCAACCCATATTGAACCTAATTCAAACCTGGAACTTAGGTTCAACTCAAATAGAACCCAAGTTAACCTAAAGCATAAATTCAACCATCATTGAACCTACAATTAAACTTTTAATTTAGGTTCAACCCACATTGAAACTAAATTAAAATTTAAACCTTAGGTTCAATATATACTGAACTTAAATCAAAACTTTAACATAGGTTCAGCCCAAATTGAACCTAAGTCGACATCAACTTTAGGTTCAACCTAAATTGAACCTAGATCAACTTCAAACATAGGTTCAACCAAACTTGAACTGAAGTTAATCAAACCTTAGGTTCATCCCAAATTGATCCTAAATCAAAACCTATGACTTAGGTTCAAGCCAATTTGAGCTCAATTTAACCAAATCTTAGGTTCAACATATACTTAACCTATATTAAACCTTTAATCTTACTGAAACCTTAAACCTTAATGACAATTTGAACTCAATTTGAACCCAAATTAACCCAATTTAAACCCAAATTGAACCGAACTGAAGCCATAAATCTTAACTACGTTATACTTAGGTCAATTCAATCACTTATGTTCAACCCAACTTGAACCTAACTCAATTCTAACTTTCAGGTTCAACCCAACTTGAACCTGATCCAACTCAAACACTTAGGTTCAACTCAAGTTAACCTAAAATAATTTAAACTCTAAGTTCAACCAACATTGAAATTAAATTAACTTAAATCTAAGTCCTAACCATATTAGACTTAAGATTATTTCAAACTTTAGGTTCTACCTAAATTGAACCTAAATCATCTTAAGTCCTAATGACATTGGACTTAAACCATTTTAACCTTTAGGTTCTTCCTACATTGAACCTAAAACATCTTAAGTCCAACCTACATTGGACTTAAAACCATATTAAATCCTTAGGTTCTACTTACATTGAACCTAAATCATTTTAAGTCCTAACCACATTGGACTTAAACTATTTTAAACATGAGGTTCTACTTACATTGAACCTAAATTCCTTAAGTCCTACTTACATTGGACTTAAAGCTCTAGCTTCTACCGACATTGAACCTAAAACACCTTAAATCCTACTTACATTGGACTTAAAACTCTAGGTTCTACCAACATTGAACCTAATTACCTTAAGTTCTACCCACATTGGACTTAAACTATTTCAAACCTTTGGTTCTACATATGTTGAACCTAAATCATCTTAAGTCCTAATGACATTGGACTTAAACCATTCGAATCTTTAGGTTCTACCTACATTGAACCTAAATTACCTTAAGTCCTACTCACATTGGACTTAAACCATTTTAAATCTTTTGGTTCTACCGAAATTGAATCTAAAACATTTTAAGTCCTGCCCACATTGGACTTAAATTATTTCAAACTTTAGGTTCTACCTACATTGAACCTAAATAATCTTCAAAACTGAAGTTTCACTGCATTAAACCTAAATCTTAGGTTTCAATTAAACTCCTTCAGATCTAATTGACATATGACCTAAAACAAATGACATCACAAAATTTAACTCATCAACATAAACGCCATAAAATTCATCTTAAAAGACATTAAAACATAAACTTGAACATTTGTAATTAGATTTAAGAAGATTTCTAGGACGACACATTATGTGGTTGCTGACAAGAATCTTTTTGTCTTGTTTTGAACATCTTTCAGACTAAATAAATTTGAATATTCTTACAACTCCGGGAAGACAGAGCCATAGACATCTTGATTGGGTCGTTTAAAAATTATTCAACTGATTAAATGACCAACTAAAATTGAAAAATTTGAATACATGATTTTATGTTAATCAGATTTATTGGAGGCTTGAAATCAAAAATTTCACTTTAGTTTTCCTTTGCATGTTATAGGGTGTGCTAACTCTATTTTTCAAGATGACATTCCGAAGCAAAATTTCAAAATAACAAACAAAACAAAATTGATATGACATGAAAAAAACAAAATAAATGAAAACAAAACAACATGACGTCACATGAACAAAACAAAAAAAAATCTTTAGGGTAGAATTAGATTCTTAGATATCTATTACCTAGGAATAAACATTTGATGTTTCTTTCTGTCACCTTGACATTTATTAGAAGAATGATTGTTGATGAGAATTATAAGTTTTTTTTACTATTTCAACTATCTAAGATGTAATGAACTATAGGAGCTTGCTCCTATAGAAAAATTAAGAACTCAAAATAGCCGATACACATAAAATCTCTAGTTATTTTTTCATTTGGTTTCCCTTATATGAGAAACCATTTTTTTATAATGACTACCACAATAAAAAATCCTTTCTCATGTTCTCTATTTTTAGCCCTTCTCCTTCCTTCTCATAGTTTCTTAAAATCTTGGAATCCTTCACATGATTCAAGAGAATAAGTTAAATGGAGATTAGGGCAATAAAAAATAGATAAACAGAGTGGTGACTCGTTTCAACCAAAAAAATGCACACATCCGATAAAGAGAGTATTGGCAACGACCGTGAATGATGAGTTCCAGGTGGCAACAAGGATATTAATGAATATTTAAACCAAGAATATTTTAATAAGACATTTGAAAAAGAATTTGAAAAGAAATATTTACAATATAAAGATGAGGATAAAATTCCAAATGAATCCACGGAAGTGAGTAAAGAAGATTTGGATTATGTTTAGGGAAAATTTGAATTGTTACACCCTACAGAAAGTAATAAGAATTTGATTTCATTAATGGAGAAACTATCAAAACTATAATTGAAAACACTTCCTACACATTTGAAGTATGTATTTTTAGAAGATTTATCTACTTTATCCATTATAGTATCCTCGGAATTAACTGATACAAAAGAAAAATAGTTGTTGGAAACATTGAGAAGATATAAAAAAGCCTTTGGTTGGACATTAGCTGATATTAAAGGAATTAGTCCTTCAATTTGTATGCATAGAACTTTATTGGAAGACCAACATGAACAAAAACCTGATCCTTAGAGGAAATTGAATTTTATGATGAAAGATGTTGTAAAGAAAGAGGTTTAAAATGGTTAGATGCTGGAATAACATATCCTATTTAAGACAGTGCTTGGGTTAGTCCAATTCACTATGTTCCAAAGAAAGGAGGTGTAACTGTAGTGAAAAATGAGAAAAATGAATTAATACCAACAAGACAAGTCACTGGATGGTGGTTCTGCATAGATTATAGAAAATTAAATTTTGTCACTAGAAAGGATCATCTTCCTTTACACTTTTTGGACCAAATTTTAAATAGGTTGACTCGGCACAAATATTTTTGTTTCTTAGATGGATATACCATTTATCATCAATTACCTATTGCTCCTGATGATCAAGAGAAAATAACATTTACTAGTACTTATGGAACTTTTGCTTTTTTGCGAATGCCTTTTGGATAATGCATTGCACCTGCAGCATTTCAAAAATGTATGATGTCAATTTTCAGTGATTTAATTGAAAAATGGATTGAAGTCTTTTTAGATGAATTTTCTGTATTTGGAACTTTATTTGAAATATGTCTGAATCATTTAGAGAAAGTTCTAAAATGATGTGAAAAGACTAATCTTGTACTAAACTGAAAAAATGTCAATTTTTTATTGCAGGAGGAATTGTGCTTGGGTATAAAATTTTAAAAAAGTGTCATAGAAGTAGATCCTGCAAAACATCAGGTTATATCCAACCTACCTCCACCTACTACTGTAAGAGGAGTTGGGAGTTTTTTAGGACATGCTAGGTCTTACAAGTGATATGTTAAAAATTTTTCAAAAATTACAAAGCCTTTATACCAGCTTCTGGAAAAATATACAAAATTTTACTTTAACCAAGTTTTCCTAAAAGCCATTGAAAATTTAAAAGAGAAATTGATCACTGCTCTTATAATTGTTTCACCTGATTGGGAGAAACCTTTTAAATTAATGTGTGATGCTAGTGACTATACAATTGGAGCAATATTAGCGCAAAGAAATGATAAGATTTTTAAATTCATATACTATGCTAGTAAGGCTCTTAATGATGCTTAAATTAACTATACCACTATTGAAAGAGAGGTATTAACCATTTTTTTATGCGTTTGATAAGTTTAGGTCATATTTGATTGGAGCTAAATGTGTTATTCATACTGAACATTTGACTATTAAGTATTTAATACAAAAGAATGATGAAAAACTAAGATTAATTAGATGGGTACTTCTTATGCAAGAGTTTGATTTTGTAGTAGTCGATAGGAAAGGGACTGATAATAAAATTACTAATCATCTGTCTAGGCTATAACAAGGAGAAATTATTTTTTTTGAAAAGGAAATTAATGAAACCTTTCCTGATGAACAATTTTATGCTGTAAACGGATGGAAATATTGTGATATGCTCATATTGTAAATTAAATCATTAGTGGTATTTTACCATATGGATTAACAAAGCAACAGGAAAAGAAGATCATTCATGATGGAAAATCTTATTTTTGGGATGACCCATATTTGTATGAATAATGCAAAGATGTAGTAATGAGATGATGTAAGCCTTACAAAGAAATTCAAGAAACTATCCAAAAATATCCTAATTCTAAATTTGGAGGTAATTTTAAGAATTAAAGAAATATTCATAGGATTTTGTAATCTAGATTTTATTGACCTACTCTATTTAGAAAAATTAATATATATATAAAAACATGTGTCCAGTGTCAGAGAGTAGGCAATATTTTAAGAAGAAATGAAATGCCTCTAAATTTTAATTTGGAAATTAAAAATTTTGACGCATGGGGATTGGATTTTATGAGACCATTTTTACCTTCATATGAAAATGTTTATATTTTGATCATAGTTGATTATGTTTTAAAATGGATAGAAGCAATTGATTTACCTTGATTTGATTCTCGGAGTGTTTCATTACAAATGGAGGATCTCATTTTAGAAATGAAACAATTGTGAGATTGTTGAAAAAATATAAAATTGTCACTGCTTTTTATCCCCAGACTAGTGGTTCGCCAGAAGTATCTAAGTGTGAAATTAAAAGAATTTTGGAGAAAAGTGTGAATCCTAATAAAATGGATTAGTCAGAATCCTAAAAAAATTTTTGGGAAGACTTCTCACTTACTAGTAGTATTGAAGCATAAAGCTTATTGGGCTGTTAAGGAATTCAATTTGAAATTGAAAGATTTTGGTGAGAAAAGATTACTACAATTAAACGAGCTTGAATAAATTAGGAATGAATCTTACAATAATACTCGGATTTATATGGAAAGAATGAAATAATGACATGATCAAAAGATAATAAAAAAAGAGTTTGAGTCTGGACAGGAAGGTTTATTATACAATACAGATTCAAATTATTTCTTGAAAAACTGAAGCCTAAGTTGAAATGGCCATTCAGAATTTTGAAAGTCTATCCCTATGGAGTAGTAAATATTGATGATCCTAAGATTGGAAGGATTTTTAAAGTGAATGGGCACAAATTGAAACCATATTTGATGGTCAAAGAGCAGTGTTTAAAGAGACTGTAATGTTGGGTAACCCAGAATAAAGACTAGGAATGTCGGGCAGACAACATTAAACCAAGCGCTTTGTGGGAGATGACCTATAGTTATCATAATCTATTCTATTTTTATATTTAACTTATACTAATATACTTGTGCTTCGGTACACCTAAAATATATAGAGTTGTTAGACACATTCTTATTCCTATTTTTGAAATATTGCACTTTAATAGAAGGTATTTATGTGTTTTTCTTTCAGGTACAAGTAAAAAGGTTAAAAATGCTAAAAGGTGTGAAAAGGATCAAATTTAGAGAAAAAAGTGAAAATTATGCTAATGTTTTTTGGTGCGTAAGCGCCAGTTTTGACACTTATGCGTCGGTGAAACAAAGAAGGCCGCACTAAAGCGCTAGAGGAAGTTATTTAGCAGCTTACTTCATTTTGCTAAATTTTGAAGGGATATTTGAGACAGCTATTGGATAAAGAGGGTGGTTATGACTACAAGAAACATAAATTTATTAAAAGTCTTGTGAAAGCAGATATCCTTTGGAAAAAATATTGAATTGGGACACATTTTGAAGAGTTTTCAAGACACCTCTTGGAGATCTATAAAAGAAGGAAGTTGAGACTTTTAAATTAGTGCTTGAAAGTTCTCAGAAGTGCTGGAAGGGGGAGTTTTTGAGAGAGTTTTGGAGAGATTTTTAGGCACCACAAAAATTTATTTTATCCTTTTTAGTTTTTTTCTTATTGTGAGAGTTCCTTTGAAATTCTTGAAGACAACATTTCCTGATTTCTGTGGAGAGTTTTCTTAAGTGACTTCGGTCATTTAATATGTAATTAACTATAAGAGCTTGCCCTATTTATTTAGATAGGGGAACTTGTGGGCTTATAATAAAATGGTTTCATAGACCAAATGGATCTTATATATTTCTTAGTTTATTTGACTGAGTCTCACTATCACGTGATGTGTTTATCTTTTTAGATAGAAACATAGCTTAAGGTGTAGTACTCTTTCATTTAAACTATCAAAGATTTTGGATCAGTTTGATTTGATATTTTTCTAAACTATATATATATATATATATATATAAATTAAATGTCCCTCTGAAACGGGCGATGGGATTTCCATTCTTGCAACCGAAAACTTCCACAGGACCCCACTAAAATTATGTCGACAGCTTCAGGCGACTCCACTGGGAAATAGTTTCTATCTCCATTCAAATCAGTTAATATCTTCTTCGTAGAACAGTAATGTTTCCATGTCCATTATGGACAAAATTACCCTTCTTCCATTAGCATGCTTCACCCATTTCTTTCTTGGGTAAGTACGGTCAACTCCTTTGGACTTCTGGACCATCTGCTCAATCACCTTTTAACAGAGAGGTTTAGAAGTTTATTAGGACTTTTGCCTTTTGTGGACCCCATAAGTGTGTTGGTGGACTAGTTCCGCCTGAGCATTATGCGTTGCAAAGCTGGTCCCACAGAGGGTCCTAAACTTCACTTTCCCTTCTGGTTTTGGTTTGCAACTTTGCAAATTAAATTAAATTGTGTCATGCTATGCTTGCTCTTTAACCTTTATTACTTAATTAATTGAATCCCTCTACTTTCAAATTATTTTCACTACTTTTTTTATACTATCACAAACTAAAATTAAATAAAGAGTACCCAGTCTACAGATCCACCCTTTTTAAATTTTAGTGTTCACACTAGAAGTAAAAGAAGTTCACCAAATAACTAAACTCACCACTTTCTTTTTGAAGCTACTGCAATGGCGTTCCCGATGCTCACTTTCCCCTACAACTTGACAACTAGCAGCAAAGCTCACAATGTCACCCCCATTTTCAAGTTTGGAGCTGGATTTGATGAGTTTGAAGTCATGCTCGGGAAGCCTATTGTTGAATTTAACCTAAATTTTTCCCAGGATTTCCCTTCCTTCAAGAAGGTTAAAGTTGATGCTCCCCCAACACCTATCAAGTCTGTTGTTCCCTTTTCTGCCAATGGCAGGAGGTCATGATTGTTGAAGATACAATTGGAGGATTTACCATCTTACTGTCAGTATTTCAAATTGGATCAAGTTCAAAGTCTGCTCCATGAACTCGATCTCAAAAGTGGAATCGCAGCCAAAGGGCATTAAAGACCCATAAAGTAGAAATTCTAGAAAAGACATATGTTGATGAGTTTCCTCACGAGATGGAACTTGGATTACTTGAGGTCTCTCTACTCCAGTGAGGGAGTAAGTTCTGCTCGTTGATGAATACTAATGGATATGAAAATATTCAAAATATCATTGCTACCTTACCATCATTTCATGGCCGTAGTGAGGTGAGGGAGAAGCCCGCTCCTTTCACTAAAGTTTGTACATTGTTCCAGAGATTAGCTGCTAAAGAAGGATATTTAGTGGTAGAGCTAATTAAATGAGTTGGACACACAGTGTCCCCTCAAATGAAGAAAGAGATTTTAGGGGATGTCAGGTCTACCTGATAGACTTAGAAGTTCGTAGAAGTTTTGCCAACCCATACTCTTTTCAGATTTCCTATGGGGAATCAAGTTGATACTATCGTTACTACCAAAAATTTTGCTACTACTATTGCTCAAAGGTTTGCAAGACATTGACCAGTCAATTTACGACTGAGCTCAAGGATATTGTCAGTTTCTGCTCATAAGACGACCTTAAAGAAGGAGAAGATAAAGAAGTCACCTGATACTATATTTGATACGCACTATAGTAAGCATGCTTCTCTTCAGCATAACCGATGCCTCCATTGAGACACCCTGTCTTACAACATCATCACCAAAGAAGAAGGTATGGATAACCATGTTCATCATACCAAAACTGTTCAATGTGCTTGTAGAGGAAAAATGTGGAATGAAGTAAAGGTTCGAAGTATCAGACGTTGTGGCAGCTATTGCTACAGATTTTGATGAATAAGCGGAGGATATTCAAGAAAATCCTCCAGATCTTAAGATCGGAGGATATTCAAGAAAATCTTCCAGATCTTAAGATGATCTAGAAAGCAAAAATTGAAGAAAAAGTTGAAGAACTCAAAGATGAAATTTCTGAGTTAGCCAAGGATCATGGAGTAGCCATTGATGAAGATGAAGTTTTTTATTTCAACAATTATCTTGATGAGGATTTCATGGATATTGATGTCATTGAGACTAGAGTCGTTGAATCTGTGCACGATGCCCAACCCCTCTTTGAAAGGAATGTCGTGGATGATTTGTGCTGGGTTGTTCTCTTAAGAGATGAAGAAATCAGGAAAAATGGAAAAGAGAATGGAGGTAGCTTCTCCAGGAGTCAGCTAACCAGACAGTCCCAATCACAGCAGGTACCTTCTTAAGGAGTTAACCAACTAAAAATTGTTCATATCATCAATGAAAGGAGAGAAGCTTCCTCTTCCAACGGAGAAGATCAACAAAAGAAGGATTCCACACCATGTACCATGCCAAAGAAGGAAATTAAACAGTTGATTGAAAAACAAGTTCGAGAGGCTTTAGCCCAATATAAGGGTGGTGCACTGATTTCAAGGGGTAGACCTTACCCGGAGAAATTCAATGTTGTATTCTACCTCAGGGGCTTTGTGTCACCAAACTTGGAAACAATCGATGTGACCGAGAATCCCAGGCAGTATATAGCACACTTCTGAGCTAGTTGTTTCAATAGCAGAGGTGACAAAGCTATGCTCGCCAAGACGCGTGGTGTGCTTGCCCGGCAGACCCCAAGTATTGGTGGTTCATTTTTTAACCTCATTTTTGGTTGAGGTCTAGTTTTTCCTCTTTAGTAGCCTAAAGTATAGCCATAGGAATTTCTCATTGGCTATTCCTAGAGAACTAAAAAGGAAAGCTCACCATAACAGTTATATATTCTTTATTATTCAACTTGAAGTACCATATACTGGTCCTAACCTCCAACACTTCTTAAGTGGGGCCACTATAAAGGAGCTCAAGGAGAGTTCCCATAAGATCGCTTGGCCTCAAGGTTGACTCAGGTTGTTGTTCTTGAGCTAGTGCATACACTTTCACTCACTTGCACAATACACCCCATTCATAACCTTAAACCCAAACTTGTTAACTTTGATCATTTGATCTTCTATGACTCTCATGTAGATGGTCTCATAGACCCAGTAGCCATTGGCTACGGTTTAGATAAAACTAGTAAATAGAGGACCCAAACGTAGATTCCATTGGTCCATAGCTCAAATAGGGTGGTTGGCACCACAATTTCATCAAAATACCTAACTTAGTATCTTGCCCCCAAATCTACCCAACTTACCAAAACTCCCCAAAACCCTAAGTTTGACCAAAATTTCCAATTTCACCCAAAATACCCAAATATGTTCCAAAATCATCTGAAACCATTTGAAACCACCCAAATTGCCCAAAACATCTCAAAATTGCCAAAAGTACTAAAATACCCCCAAAATTGCAAAAATTATGAAAATACCCTTGGTGGCCCAAACTTTCCCAAAACCTTCAAAATCATTTCAAATGTCACCAAAATCAATTTTGACCCGTCAATGAAACAAATTTGACCAATTTGACCCGTTTTGACCAAAAGCCCGTCAATGAAACAAATTTGACCAATTTGACTCGTTTTGACCAAAAGCCCCAAAGTGCTCTTAAAGGCCCAATTACCCCAATTCACCTTAAATGTCCACCAATTTGGTTCCAATTTTTTTTAAATTTCATTTCTAAACTCAAATTCGTCATGGAAAAACTCTGTTTAGACCAAATTCTGACCCAATTTACCCATACTTTGGGCCCAATTTCACCCATATCCAGAGCCCCCAATTTTTCCCAATTTTAGCCATGTCACCAAATTGATTGCACAAATCCCAAAATTGAAACCAAATTAATATTGAGAACTATTCATAACATCACCTTATACCATTTTGAACCCTCAATTTGGACTTAGCCTAACTCTAGCATAACCTAAACGCAAGTTTAACCCAACATCCCCAAATTGATCAAATGTCCAAAATCCTTCAAATTAAACCTCCAAATCAATTCAAAATCACTCCAAATCACTTCCAAACTGTTTATGACAATCATTTATAACATCTTCATTAATCAATTGAGTCCAAAGTCATGGCTAGCCCAACCCCAACCCAACATCAAGCCAGTTTGACCCAAATTGAACTCATGCACCAAAATTGATCAAGCCATGCCAAATTTATCAAGCCAAAGCTTTAATAGCCAACTTCTGGACTCTAGTGATCAGGCTAGACTCATTTATCCCACCTTAGATGAGCTATGGAACAATGGTCCCTTGATTTAATGGATTTCACCCCATTTATGTCCTAACTCAAAATATCCTTTCCATCATGCCTTGACATTAGGGGTTAACCATGATTAAGCACCCTCTGGCCTCCCTGAGCCTTGAAGTGACTGAACTCTGACCAGCAACCACCTCAACAACTGGAAACAACCAGCCTGAGGGAGCTCCAAATGTCTAAAACACAAAATTAAACCTCTCTGAGTTGGTTAAGTCTCATTGGCCATTAGAGCCTTTCTTCCCTCCACCTCAAAAAGCTTTAGCACCCAATTCCTAACTGCAAGCTCCAACAAGCAACGATGGCTATAAATGAAGCTCTCGATGTCCAAAAGACAAAGAGCATAAAACCTTGGGGAAACTCATTAAAAATCTTACCATAGCCTCTCCAAACCTTCCACGTTCAGTTCAACCCCCTTGGTCTCAGCCCCTCACTGTCACTCTACCAACAATTTCTTCACCAAAATTTTTTGTAAAGCCAGGATAGATTTCTCCACACCTCCACAGTCCACTAAACTTCAAATAAATATGTACACACAATCCCCTAAGTGAGAGGAGTTGATTCCCCATAAAAGCCTCATCCTAAACAGCCTCTAACCATGATCTATATCAACACCTGAAAATGACCTTGATCAAAATCATACCCAAACAATTAACCTCAGCTAAGGAGTTCATCTCCAGGTTTCCTAGACCAAATCAAAGCTGCTACAGCCATCTGATTGAGGCCTCCGCTCTCAAAAAAAGGTATAAAGTTTCAACCTTAGATCGAGCTTCATTCATTTCTTCATATATATTTATTGTATTTCCTACCGTATAAAACACATGAATGGGTTTGTATTGAGTAGATGAAGGTGTAGGAACAAATCTGAAGCAATTTGATTGAGTCTAGCTCGAGATCTTAAGGTTTTACTATGAACGACTTATGACTTAGGTCATTTAGGGATGATGAGCAGATGTCGTATGATCGCGCTTGTCTCGGATGGATGGTCGTGATGGAGCTGAACTGGCAGATGGAATGAAAAGGTAAGCTAACGATGTAGTTACATGGTTGGTGGCATCAAATAGCAGAGCGCCTCGTGGAGACTTCAGAGCTGCCTATGATTGAGTCATGTCGCGTGTTTAAGTAGAAAAATCTGGATTTTTCTGATTTATTTAAATGCCAGATCTTTGAAAATTCATATCTTTGCATAGAGAAATCATAAAAATAAAATAAAAATACCCTCTTACTCAGTGAACAAAGCTGCCTATTATTTTCTTACTCCTGCATATTATTTTCTTACTCTTTGACTTTCATTTAATTAAATACTCTCTATGGTATTTCAATTCATTATGGCTATTCAATTCATTATGGCTAAGCATTGGTCACCATAGCTTGAAATTTTAAGTGTTTGTTCCTCTTGATTTTGGTCATCATAGCTTGAAATTTTAAGTGTTTGTTCCTCTTGATAGAGGTTATGTTCTCTGATTATTTCATGGTTAGGGGACATCTTTGTGCTTCTAACCATAATTTTCAAGCTAAGATGACTATTTTGGTTTAATTTAAATGTATAAATTTAAATACCACTTCAAAAATTATGGGATAAATTTTAGTAGGTTTCGTGTGGTCAAGGAAGCTTAGGAAAAAATATCATGATGGTCTTAATAGTTTTGTGTATTTTTGTATTTAATTAAGTGTGTATATCATGTATTAATTTACATAAATTAGATAATTATAAAAAATTAATAAAATCAATTCTATATTGTGTGTAAAAATCATGTTAACCCACTGTAAAAATTTTAAAATTATTTTATTAAGTTTAAGAATTAAGGTTGATTTTTCAAGAAACATTATTTTTTTTTGTACAAAAATAATTATATT
The DNA here is from genome assembly GCF_001263595.1 of Phalaenopsis equestris. Classification (NCBI taxonomy): domain Eukaryota; kingdom Viridiplantae; phylum Streptophyta; class Magnoliopsida; order Asparagales; family Orchidaceae; genus Phalaenopsis; species Phalaenopsis equestris. The sequence goes on from NW_018250997.1 coordinate 90,995, forward strand.
AAATTAAAACCACTTAGAAAAATTATGAAAAATAATTATGAAAAATAGTTTTCTGAGTTCCATGTGATCAAGAGCATTTAGAAAAAAAAAGTCATTTTTCATAAAATACTTCATTTTTTTGCTATATTTTAAATTAAGAATAATTAAAAATAATTAACAAAATTCAAAAATACAAAACTATTTAAAAATAAGACTACCTACTTCTTGATCACCTATGACTCATTAAAACATTTTTTCTAATTTTTCTAAGTTAAAAAAAATAAATTTCTAAAGGCTTAAAAGGTATTTTCTATTTTCTCATTAAAATAATTATAATAAGCAAATTAAAAATCATAAAAATATAAAATTTGTTTCTGTGAGTTCTTTGGACTAGGAGGGGTTTAATAAAAATATAAAAAATAATTTTTGTAAATAAAATATTTTTTTCATTTAAATTAAATCATAAAAATCAACAAATAATTAAATTAAAGATTTGATTAAAAAATTCATGAAGTTTTATCTTAGTATTTCTCAGACCTAAGGAAACCTTTAATAATTTTTACATAAATCAAAAACTTTTTTTTGATTGATTAAATAAATTAATTTTGAAAATCCTATTTTCTAAAATAGTAATTATTTAAATTAAAATTTGAAAACTACATTTTCTCCTCGCATGTTTTAATTACTCTATGGATAGGGTACTCTAAAAAGCTCTTAATTCATTTGAGTGGTACCTAAAGAGTTATGAGGTAAAGAGCCCCAAGGCTAAAATTGGTCATTTTGGATTTTGGTTCCTTATTGAAAATTTAGGATTAATTTAAAGGGAAAAGGGGTAGTTTTGAATCTAATGAAAATGTTTGGATGATTGGAGCATAATGGCTACAAGGTAGAAACCAAATTGCCACCTTTCCATGATAAGAATAAAATTATAAATATTTTTTTTTAATTATCATAGTTTGGAAGTCAATCAAAATTAAATGATTTCCCAGTGATGAACTTAAAGTAGGGAGATGATGTTTCACTTATGATTAACTCCACAATTAATGATGACCTGACTTCTTTTAATCAAAATCCATATCACCAAAATTAAAATTTTATTATTTGTCAACCTTTCTCCCATTAGATTTATTAAAGGGATTGGTACTGATCTAGGCTTGATATTTATTTCATTGGATGGGATTTAGAGGATAATATGATTTATGATTAACACTACAAGCCCAACTTTAAGTGATGAGTACAAAAGCCCTTAATGACTGGAGCTTACCTCAGGAGCATTCACCTACATAACTTTTAAGTGAAATATTAACTGATTTATTGGGTACCTTGCCCTCGAAATGATTAAAATGTTAAAGTTTACCAAGTAATGGGGTAATTTTAATATTACCTGGGATGATTAGTAGAACAATATAATAAGTTCAAAATGAACTCAAATGTTTCAAGTGAGCTATAAAGCAGTTCAGAGTCATTCCTCGAACACTTTAGAATCTTTTGAATATTTTGAAGGACAAATTAAACTAGTTATATTTTATTCTAAAGTCATCCATTAACATCTTTCAAAACTCAATAAGCCATAGTTTGGAGTCTATTAAATACTCCTTCATCTACTCTTGCAATTTATTTAAATTTTTGCCAAATTCTATACATGTTGTAAAAGCTAATCTTTCAACAGGAATGCAGAGAAGATGATATGTACGCTTTTACAGTGTTATTTAATTTCTGTCATTTTATTTTATGCAATTTAATTTTGCTACAAAATAGCATAACTGCTTGGGTGTGTAGTTTACTTCTCTTGCAAAATTAAAACAACTTTTTCAAAAATAAATCAACATTTTCAAAACCCAAAATAAACTATTTCAAAGGTAACCATAAATTCTTTGAAATCTCACTCAATATAAAATGCCTTTTGAATTTACGGGAGTCCCTCGGATGTGGTAACCCACGGTTGCTAACGAGATCTCCCTGGTTTAAATGTGTTTCATAAATCGTTTAATGTAAGTAAACTCAATTGAAAATAGTGATGCCGGAATGAGGGAACCATGGCGTCTGAATCGGTGTTTCTCTAATAAACTTTAACATCCCCCATGATATTTAAATAACCATAAACTTAGGAAACAGTTAATTTGACATTAGGAATTGACTCCTTAAAAAACTTAAACTCGCTATAAAGAGGAGCCTGGAGCTAACTCTATGTATAGACTTCTACAGTTGTAAGAGGATCTACAATAGCACATCCATACCATAGAATTAAAATAACCGAGCCATGGAATTTTGAGGTTGTTCTCCTAGTGTGACATAAATCCTCAACTTGTCTTTAGGCCTTTGTATGAATCTACTATATAATTTAAGCCCTAACTCACCATAGGATTCTGAGGTTGTCGTTCGTCATGACCTAAATCCTCACATCTTCTAAATGACTTAAGTCATTTAAGATGTAATTAACTATAGGGGCTTGCCCTTCATAGAAACTTTAATAAACTCAGCTTAATGTAAACCGTATTTAATTTTTCATATTAAATAAGGGACTTATAATAAATTGGTTTCACAAACCAAATGGATATCATATGTTTCTTAGTTTATTTGATTGAGCCTCAATTTCAAGTCATGTGTTTATCTTTCAAGATAGATACATAGCTTTAGGTGTAGTGCTCTTTCATTTAAACTATAAAAGATATAATTTAATTTCATACTTTTCTAAACTATATATATACGTAAATTAAATGTATTTCTGATGTGGGCGACGAGATTTCGATTCCGGCGGCTGAACCGGTTAAGGAGCTAGATTTCCATTCAAGGGGTCTCTCTGGGTTGTGGAGTTTGTTTGGGTTTTGGTCGTACAGACCTATTTTGAACCTTGGTTACTGTTCTATTGCTTTACTGAAGAAGCTAGCCATTTTCTGCCTCATCAGCTTGGAGTTTGTTACTGTTCTATTACCTTGCTGAAGTAGCTAGCTATTTTCTGCTTCATCAGCTTGGGGTTTTGACTCTAGACTAGCTTTATCTGTTTCATCTATTTGCTAAATTTTTTATTTCCTGCTCTTCTTGATTCTTGGGGTTTTGTTGTTGTTTCTTTAAGATTCACTTTGTTGATTTGTTTTCAGTCTTGCACCCTTGGGGGGTGCTGTTGGTGGTTTAATATGGACAACCCTATTGATTTGTAGACAAATTTGGAACGGACAAAAGCCACTTATGCTAGGGTTGTAGGAAATCTTTCTTCCCCCTTGGTGGATCCTGATCTTCTAGTGTTTTCTCAAGAATTTCATTATACTGCTGCAAGCAGGGGTTCTACCTCATGCATACATCTTGTGTGATCTAAAAATGGGGAACCTGCTGCTCTTTTCTCAGATCATGACCTTGCTGAACTGAACATGGATGTTCAATTCATACAAATTGGAAAATTTAGTCTGGGGCACCCAAAGATGGAACTTGTGAGGAAATATTTTGATTCTTTAAAAATATCTGATTAGAAGCTAGGCCTGTTGTATGGCAGGCATCTCCTTATCCAGTTGACAAAGGAAGAGGACTATCTATGCAAGAATCTTTGCTAAACTTTGCTAAATAATCCATCATTATTGCAGGTGCAGAAATGAAGATTTTAAAATGGATTCTTGAGTATGACCTCTCACAGAAACCCCCCACTCTGCCAATTTGGTTTAAGCTACCAAAATTGTCATTGCATCTATTTAAACTTAATGCATTAATTAATATTGGATGTACTTTGAGCACAAAATTGAAGGTGGATGTTGCCACTTATAATAAAGCTTGGCCAGCCAATGCAAGGATTCTGGTGGAGAGGGATGTCACCCTACCTGAAGTAAAGAGGATATGGATAGGAGACACAATGAAGGGATTTTGGAAGGAAGTAGTCATGGATCAAAGACCCTATTATTTTCGACATTGCAAAATGTTTGGTCACACTATGGAGAAATGTTATAGGCTTAATCCTCCAAATAGAAGGCTTATAAATCACCCTCAGCAGGAGTTGAATGCTGCAAACAACAATCTCCTGAGTGATAACAACAAAGAAGTTCACGAGAAGGTTTCCACTATGGCAGAGACAGAAGAGACAAACAGTTCAATAGCTGTTCAGAAAAATGTTAAGGAAAAGCCTTTTGTGACCCCTTCTACTGAAGAGAGGGTAATAATTGGTGAGCATATGGAGGCAGGTAAAACCAGAAGTGGCCATCTCCCATTTCAAATCCCCTTGGAGGACTTAATTCAGTCTCCTAGGAACAAAAGGAATCTTGTGGATAGATTAGATGTGGTTTCCCCTACTGAAGCTTTGGTTAAAGAAATGAACAAATAATTGGAATCAAATTGGCAGTTTCAAAAAACTAGAAAGAAAAGGAATTCTAAACCAGAAGAATTGAAACAGGAGAAGGAAAAGGAGTTACTAATAATTGAAGATTCAAGCAACCAAAGAAAAGGAGCTCTTAAAAAAAAAAGGGGAGGACTAGATCCAGATCCCAAGCCTACATCCATCCTCCTTCCCCATGATAAATTTTTTGTGTTGGAACATAAGGGGATTTGCTCACCCCTTAACCTTAAAAAGAATCAAATACCTAAACAAAAAACATAAATTTTGGTGCATAGCCATTTTTGAACCCTTGGTTCACCTAAACACTATGAAAATTTCCAAAGTTTTCCCTGGTTTCAATTTGTTTACTAATCTCAACAACAAAATTTGGGTTTTCTGCAGGAAAGATATGAAGTGTTCCATTTTGTTGAGTCACGCTCAAGTCTTGCATATGAACATTAGTACTGATGAAATAAAGGGATTTGCTTCCTTTGTTTATGCAGGAAGCTCCAAAATTACAAGAACTGAACTGTGGGAGACCCTTCAGAACATCCAAGGTTCTATTGATAAACCATGGATTGTGGCAGAAGATTTCATTTGCATTTCCTCTTCTGCTGAAAGGAAGGTGGGTAGAACTCCTAATCCTGTCACTATATCCACAGTCAATGATAATATTCAAAAAAATGGATTATTTGATCTTGGTTTTAGTGGTCTCACTTTCACTTGGAGGAGGAAGGATATGTGGGAAAGGCTGGATAGGGCATTTTCTATTGACAACAGGATTCAAAATTTCTTGCAGACTTCTATCACACACCTAAGCCTAGCTGGATCAGACCATAGGCCTTTGTTGATCACTATTGACCCAAAAAGTATTTTCAGAAGAGTGCTTTTAGGTACTTGAATGTTTGGTCTCAGCATAATAGCTTCTTGCATATTGTCAAACTTGAATGTTTTATCAGATTCCCCTACTATTTTCATACTGGTTTTGGATTACTTATCCAGACTCATTTATTGCCAGGAAAAGAGAAAAAAAACTTTAATGCTTCTCACAATAGAGCTAAGATGGACATTAGTCATCCTATGTATGCTGATGATATTCTCATTTTTACTAGGGCCACTAAGTCAGCTACCAAGTACCTTCATGATTGCTTGCAAAAATTCCAACAGGTGTTAGGGCTGAAAGTTAATAAGGAAAAATGTGAGTTCATGGTCAGCAAGAGAGTTCCATTAACACTCAGGCAGTGGATCTTAGATTTCACTCGGTTCTCAATCATAGGCATTCCCTTCAAATATTTGGGCACGCAACTACTTAGAGGAAGAACCAAGCACACTCAATTTGATGAGGTTATTGACAAGATTAATTCCACTCTCCAGGGGTGGTCCAACTCTTACCTCTCAATTGGTGGAAAGATCACCTTACTTAAGAGCATTCTAACCTCTATCCCTCTTTATGCCCTTCAAGTGGAAACAATGAAAGGAAGCACCACCTTGATGCTGGAAAGAACCTTCAACAGGTTCCTTTGGCCTGGGAACAGGAAACAAATGGCCTGGGTAAGTTGGCAAAGAGTGCCTAAACCATATGAAGCTGGAGGCTTGGGATTTAAAGGATTACACCAAATGAAACAAATTAATATCTGTAAACTTTGGATTATTTTCAGACAAAATGAAAGTTTATGGGCTAAGTTCATGCAGTCCAAATACTGCAAATTTGATCATCCTTGGGAAGTAACAAAGAAACTGGGGGACTCCAGGACATGGATCCATATGCTTAAGGTTAGGGAAGACATTGATAAACTTCTTATTTGGGATCTAGGACAAGGAGAAATCAACTTTTGGAAGGATACATGGTGCCCTATTAAATATTTGGAGCCTCTACAGGAAGAAAAGAAGGAGGATTTACAGGTTAAAGATTGTTAGAGTGGCAATGTTTGCTCTCAGGACACTTTGAAAAACCTTCTAAAGGAACCATCTGCTAGAATCCTTTCAAAAATCCAATTTAACAGAAATAAAAAAGATCAACTTCATCTCATTAATAGGACCAGGTCAAGCCTTTCAAAGGATATTCAGAACAACTTATTCAAATGGGACTACTGCCAGTGGAATATTTTCTCTTGCCAGAAATACTTAACACCTTCTATGTTGTTCTTTCCATAAAGAGTCCTAAATGACTTAATTCCAACAGATGATATTCTAAAACTGAAAGGTTTGAAAGGCCCATCAAGAAGTCAACTCTACAAACTTGACCAGGAATCCAATGACCATCTGTTTTTTAGGTGAAGAATTGCAAGGGAGGTTTGGAACAATTTGACCTCTAACATGAATCTTAACCTGATCAATATTGGATGGGGTAACATAAAAGACTATGTAAGGGACTGGTAGGAGATAAACCTTGTGCCATTTCCCTCATTGTTTTGTGGTTCCTTTGGAATGCCAGAAAAATGGTGAAGCATGAGGACAGTGGTACAAATACTGCTTATGTGGGGTCTAACTGTCTGACATATTTAAACAAGCTGATAAGTTGGAAGAAATTCCCTAAGATCTTGAAGGACCTGCCTAATATTCCTGCCTAATATTGAATTGATTTGCAATAGATGAAGGTCTTCAAGGTAAGATAGGAGAAGCCTCCTCACCCCTACATTAAAATCAACACTAATGGAAGCTTCACCAATAAGATAACTGGAATTGGGGGAATCTTTAGAGACCACACAGGAAATACTTTGCTTTATTTTAAGGCCCCCCATATTGTTGCAGATTCTCTGGAAACTTAAGCTGGTGCTCTTTACTGGGCTCTAAAATTTGGCATGGTAAACAAGTGGAAGTGGATTATAGCTGAAGTGGACTCTTCCCTCCAGGTGGAGCTGATGACTGATAACTCTTCATCCTATTGGCACATAAACCAGTGGATTCACAAGATAAAGAACCTTAGTCTTGAGATTAAGATTCAATTCTCCATTATTTATAGGGAAGCTATTAGGCCTGCTATTTTTTTGGCTTTGGAGGGTGCTAACTAAAATCATCCTGAGGTCTCCACCTCCCCTTCGCTCCCCCTCCATCTGTTACTTAAGGGGGACAAACTTCAAATACCTTATCTTAGATTGCAGAACTGAATGTTGGGTTCCAAATCAGAAGTTCATTGGGTTTTTTGTTGGTCGTATACAGATGCTGTGCACCTCATTTTTAATTTCTGTTAGTTAGCTTGAGGGTTTATACATGTAATTTTGGTATACTTAGATTTTGCTTTGTTGGAGAGGGTTCCTCAATAGGTTGCTCCATTGTTTTAGGTTTTTGCTTTTTCTTTTTAGAGGAACCTGGATTATCTTCATCATTTGTATTCTCATGTTTTATTATACATGTAGGGA
>NW_018250998.1:0-370 GCF_001263595.1 Phalaenopsis equestris
TAAAGAGGTATTTTCGCGATCTCGCTGACGGCGGGTCGATGGCGCCGTTGGTGCGCTTTATTGTTTTTTTAACACAAGTCCCGGGAAATTCCCGCCGTCGACGGGCTCTATTGATTTTGTTCAAATTTCGTATTTTTGCGATTTTGATCAATTCTAAGCCTAAACAACATCTGTTTAATCTTTATAAATATAATTTTAAATAGTTAAATAATGTACTCAACACATACAGACTTTCACAAAAGAAAACATCACATTTATATATAAATTCTAAGAGATACAATAAACGCTACATAACACACCTAAATTAGGTATTTTCTCAACCTCAATACATTAATTCAGCGTCGCAATCCAAGCCACAACACTCAAAATG
>NW_018250998.1:1066-3075 GCF_001263595.1 Phalaenopsis equestris
TTTCAGTTGGATCCAAAGGTTTCCAAGGTAGCAGTACCTTTTCCCAGTTTTCATAGGATACTTGGGACTGACTGCAAAGTGAGAAAATTGTTGAAGGGTGTCCAAGCCCATAAGTTGATCTATGAATGATCAGGCCGAAGACTGACTTCACAATTATAGATCCTATATCGATCGGCAGTCCCCTTTGGATACAGTAATTCAAAATGACAATTTCTTTAGAAACCTTACCAACCTTCATTGTCGGTAACAGTTTCACATAAATGAAGAAGTGCCAATTTTTAGAGACGGGATTCAAAAGTGTTGAAGAAAAACTAACATACCCGCACTCTCGCATTTCCCAATCATCAGTTTCCTCCGTCAAATACTGGTAAATTTCATTCATCTGGTTTCTCGTTGGGACAAAATTGGAATAGTGGCAGACAAGAACATTCTCTATCATATATAACTCGTTGATTCTTGAAGGAGTGAAACTAATCCATCTCCCTCGCACATAAACAATTCCTTGGTTAATTGCATGTAAATTTGCAAAAAATTCTTTTACCACAGGAACTAACACGGCGGTAGTAGTGTAGCACAACACTTCTCATCTTCGCCGCACTATCATTTCCTTAATATCCATCGTGGGATTATTCAATCCATGATTCACGAATCCTCATTCCTTGATTTATCTTTTCTTGTCAGCAACTTGTTGAAGATTCGCTGCGCTTCCGCACTAATGAACTTTCGCCAATTGAAAACTCGCATTCTGGGATTATCAGGGGAATTAGACACCATAAGAATGAAATTAACAGAGTTTTTCTTCATTTTTGGGGAGAAAATATGAACTAGAGTTCAAATTTTGAGTTTAAAAAGACTATTCCCGCCCAAAAATATCGTCAAAAACTGCTCATCGGACAAAAAAATCGCCTCTTACCGGTCTCGCCGTTGGCGGCGTCGAGGGCGCCATTGGTGCGCGTTTGTATTAATTTTTGCCTGGGCTCTCGGGAAAATCCCGCCGTTGGTGCCGTCGGCGCCCAAGGCAAAACTTTCACAGTTTCGCTCTGGTCCGCATGCGTCGCAATTTTTTTTATGGATCCAACTTTTAAGATATTTGAAGGGTAAATAAGAGTAGTAGAGCTTAATACTACTATAAACTAGCGATAAATTCAAATAAATACTACCATAATTGCAATAAAGATAAATATAAATATGGGTTGCCTCCCATAAAACGCTTGGTTTAACGTCGTTAGCCCGATCTATTCAGGGTTCATTCAGATTGACTGATAATTAAAACCTCTTTAAAATTTGGTCTTTTACCCTCATAATATGGTTTTAATCTATGAACATTTACTTTAAATCTATTTCCCATTTTCTGATCTTCAATTTCAACAGTTCTGTAAGTGTAAACTTGAGTCACAGTAAATGGCCCTAACCAACGAGACTTCAATTTTCCAGAAAATAACTTCAGCCTAGTGTTGTAGAGTAAAACTTCTTGTCCTGGTTTAAAGTTCTTTTGGTTAATCTTTTGATCATGCCATAACTTTAATTTTTCCTTATTAATTCTGTCATTATCATAAGATTCATTTCTTAATTCTTCTAATTCATTTAATTGTAACAATCTCTTCTTACCAGCATCTTTCAAATTATAATTGAATTCTTTAATCGCCCAATATGCTTTATGCTCTAATTCTACTGGTAAGTGACAAGTCTTTCCAAAAATCAATCTGTAAGGAGTCATTCCAATAGGAGTTTTATAAGCAGTCCTGTAAGCCCATAATGTTGTATCCAATCTAGTGGACCAATCTATTTTACTAGGGTTTACAGTCTTTTCAAGTATTTATTTAATCTCTCTATTAAAAACTTCAGCTAACCCACTAGTTTGAGAGTGATAAGCAGTAGAGATTCTATGAATAATATTAAACTTTTCTACCAATATCTGAATATATTTATTCCTAAAATGAGATCCTCCGTCAGTGATAATCATTCTAGGCAGTTCGTATCTAGTGAAAATATTTTTCATTAAAAATCTT
>NW_018250998.1:3721-5380 GCF_001263595.1 Phalaenopsis equestris
AGAGTTTTACTAGCGTAGTATATCACCTTAAAAATTTTTTCATACCTTTGTCCAATGACAGCTCCAATAGCATAATCACTAGCATCACACATCAGTTCAAATGGTTTCTCCCAGTTAGGTGAAACTATAATAGGAGCCGTGATTAATTTTTCTTTTAATAACTCAAAGACATTTAAACAGCTTTCAGTAAACTCAAATTGCTTGTCCTTTTCTAAAAGTTTGCATAGAGGTTTAGTAACTTTTGAGAAATCTTTAATAAAATGCCTGTAAAAACCAACATGTCCCAAAAAACTTGTAACTTCTCTTACTTTAGGAGGAGGTGTTAGTTTATATATAACTTGGATTTTTGCAGGGTCCGTTTCCATACCATTTTCCAAAATTTTATGCCCTAACACAATTCCTCCTGCAACCATAAATTGACATTTCTCCCAATTTAGAACTAAATTAGTTCTTTCGCATAACTCTAAAACTTTTGCAAGATAAATTAAGCATGTGTCAAATGATGTTCTAAATACCGAGAAATCATCCATAAACACTTCCAACCCATCGTCAATTAACTTAGTAAATATGGACATCATACATCTCTGGAATGTTGCAGGTGCATTACATAGTCTAAAAGGCATTCTTCTAAACGCAAAAGTTCCAAAAGGACTAGTAAATGTTGTCTTTTCTTGATCCTCAGGAGCAATAAAAATTTGATGGTAACCGGTATATCCATCTAAAAAGCAAAAATATTTGTGCCCAGCAAGTCTATCTACTATTTGATCTAGAAATGTTAGGGGAAAATGATCTTTCCTGATGGTAGTGTTTAATTTCTGTAATCTATGCATATGCGCCACCCAGTGACTTGTCTGATAGGTATCAACTCATTATTTTCTTTTATTTCAACAATCACTCCTCCTTTCTTTGGTACATAATGAATTGGACTTACCCATGCACTATCTGAAATAGGATATATAATTTCAGTGTCTAACCATTTCAAAATTTCCTTTTTTACTACTTCTTTCATAGGGTTGAATCTCTTTTGTGGATCAACTCTTGGTTTAGAGTGTTCATCTAATATAATTCTGTGCATACAGATCGAAGGACTGATTCCTTTAATATCTGCTAAGGTCCAACCAAAAGCTCTCTTATATCTTTTCAATGTATCTATCAGTCTTTGTTCTTGTAAATCATTTAATTCTGAAGATATAATAACAGGTAATGTAGATGAGTCTCCCAAAAATACATACTTCAAGTAGTTAGGTAATGTTTTCAACTCAAGTTCAGGTGGTTTAATAATTGATGGAAATAGATTCTTATCAGTATTTTTGTAATATCCAATATTTCAAATCTTTCCTGAACATAATTAATTCTTCATTTTCTAATTTGTCTAGAATAATTTCATCATTTTCTTTGAATTGTTCTTCAAAATACTTTTTATCTTCGAAATGCTCTTTAAAATGTTCTTTAAGTAGATTTTCAATAATTTCCATGCGAAAACATTCATTATCTCTTTCAAAAGCAGGGTATTTCATAGATTTCGCAATGTTAAAAGTCACTTCTTGATCATTAACTCTCATAGTTAATTCTCCTTTTTGAACATCTATCATAGCTTTTTCAGTAGCTAAAAATGGTCTCCCTAAAATAATCAGTATTTCTTTATCTTCCTCCATATCT
>NW_018250998.1:8047-38824 GCF_001263595.1 Phalaenopsis equestris
TGATTCTGCGGCTAGGCTGGGAGGATACCGGCTCTCACTTCGGAGCTCCCACGTTCCCCTCACCTGAGGGCTAACATCTACACATCAGCACCCAAACGATAGGACCAAATTGGGGATTTTAGTCTGTCACTCTAAAATATCCAATTCTATGTCCGATAGTAATATTTCCCTATTTAGTTGCACCCAATTTCCAAGAGCTTTGACCTCCCTGAATCTTGGATGTAATCTTCACTTTAGTTGTAAAACTCAACATATTTTAACAAATCAATTGGCCAGATTGAAAGTAAATTAAGATCGAAGTAAAAAGATCACCACAATTTCTTAAAGATTTTCATGGCTTCACGAGTTCAAATCACCATTTCAAAAATCTCGAGACAAGGAGAAAGACAAAGAAAACTACTCAGAACTCATGGGAAAAGCACAACACAACTTGGAATTCATATATAAAATCAAAGCCATACAAACCATAACAAGTAAATAACTTATCTTAAATTTCTCCCGAAGAACACTCCTCAAAGTTCCTCTGAATCTCTTCCTTTCTTTACAACACACAAAATTCCTCTTTGAAGTAGTAAGGATGAAGAAATCTCTCACTTTCCCTCCACTCCTACAATTTCTCGAAGAATTCCTCATAGTTATACGCTCTAGCAAGCTTTCTACGCACTAATGGATCCTTTCTAACCTCCAGGAATCCAAAAGTCTCTCTTCCTATATCTTCCAAAAGTTACAATTTTCGGCCAAAATGTTCTCTTTAAAGATGTGGATGAGTTTTCCCAAGTGTTGCTTACGCACCCCTCCAAAATCCGGCCTTATCCATTGTACATGTCACATAACCATCGATCCCGCCGTCGGTGGCCTTGATGGCGCTCTCGGCGCCCTTCTGGAGAATTTATCCTGTAGCCTCGGGAAAAGCTCGTCGTCGGCGGCCTCGATGGCGCCGTCGGCGCCCTAGTGCAATTCTCCACATTTTGGTCCTTTTTGCTCCAAATTCGATCCTTTTTGCATCATAGTATAAAAGAGGTATGAAAATTTCAACCTATTTTTCTTTGGTCAAAATCCCCGTCAGTACTTAAATTCTGACTCTCTTTTTGGAATTGATACCTAAGTTCAATTCGTTTCAATTCCCACCCCAAGGTCATCACTTACATACTGATTCCCATCCTCTATAAATACTTGAAACTCCAGTCCCCAGCGAGAGTTCCTACTTCTTGACTTCGATCGAATATTCACTTGCTAATTCTCCAGTGGAAATAAATAACACACACAATTCTATACCTCCTTCTAAGTCTATAGAGTTAGGAGTTTGACTGACTTAGAAGTATGTGTTGGTTTTGTTGATCTCATCAGTCAACAACAATATGTGCGGTGTGCTTGCCCAAAATAACACACCTATTGGGGGTCCATTTGTTGACCTCACTTTTGGTTAAGGTTTAGTTTTCCTCTTTAGTAGCCTAAGGTCTAGCCATAAGACTTTCCTGTTGACTATTCCTAAAAAAATTAGAAAAGGAACCCTCACCATTAGAAATTCTACACTCCTCTTTGCTCAACTTGAAGCTCTACATATTGGTCCTAACCTCTAGCACATAGTAGGTGGGGTCAGTATGGTGGAGCTCAAGATGAGACCCCATAGGACTGTTTGACCTTAGGGTTGACCCTGGGTGCTGGGGCTAAGGCACTCACTTTATCTCACTACACTCACACTCTTTTTCACAATCCCTTGCAACCCTATACCCAATATTTGTTGACTTTGATCCCTTGATCTTTTGGGAGACTCATGTAGATGGTCCTTTAAACCCACGACCAATACATAGAGGACCCAAATGAGGATTTTATTGGTCCATAGCTCATATAGGCTCATACAGAGTGATTGGCACCCCAATTCTACCAAAAATATCCAACTTGGCCTTTTGCCCCAAAGTCCCCCAAATTATCTAAATACCCTTAGCACCCCAAACTTTCCCAAAACCTCTAAAATCACTACAAATGTTTCCAAAACCCTTTTGGACCCCTCACTTGGACCCAATTTGATCAATTTGATCATTTTTACCAAAACCCCAAATTGCCTTTAAAGGCCCAATTTCCCCAAATTTACCTCAAATGTCCATCAATTTAGTCCCAATTTCCCCAAATTTCAATCCTAAACTAAAATTCACCTTCCATATGACCAATTTAAACTAAATCCAAGCTCAATTGGCCCATGCTTTGAGCCCAATTTTGATCAAGGTCAAACCCCCAATTTTGGCCACATGACTTAATCTCACCAAATTGAATCCCATAACTTACTAAATTTGCTACAATTTGTATTAAAAACTCTTAATAACAATCCTACACATCAAACTTGACCTTCAATTAGACTTGGTGAGGCCTCAATTTCATTTAATTTTGACCGAAGTCCAAAAACCCCAAATTTGCCCCAAATTGGCCATACCTCAAAATTCCACCAAATTGATTATCTTAGCCCCAAAATTGGCACCCAATTTATGTTTAAAACTCTTCATGAAATTCCTATTCACCATTTTCAATAATCAATTTGAACTTAGCCTAAGCCTAGCCCAATCTAGACCTAAGTCTAGCCCAACATGCCCAAAGTGACAAAAATGATAAAATCCTTTAAATTGAACCCCCAATTGAACTCAAAATCATTTCAATCATTCACAAAAAATCTTCATTACAATCATGTACACAATGTTGATCAATTATTTGGGCTAATTGACATAGTTAGCCTAGCCTAAACCCAACATTTAGTCATTTGGACCCAAATTGAACCCATGCACCAATATTGGCCTAGCCACTTTAAAGCCAGCAACTTTATGACTCCACATCCATTAAGCTCTTCCTAAGTACTAGACTAAACCACCCTAAATCCACAAAAGCAAGCTATGGACCAATGAATCCCCAAATTAAGAGATTCATTCCCTTTTTTAGGCCTTAACCACAAAATCTCCTCCATCATTGATTGTCATAGGGAGTTAACCATCATTAGACACCCCTTGACCTTCTTGAGCCACGAGGTGACCACTCCCTGGCCGGCCAGCCACCTTGGTGGCTGGGAAATGGCCAAACTGAGAGCCCCCCCCCTAATGAAACCCAATCTTAACCTTAGGGGCCAACTCACCAAAATCAAACCTTAGAGCTTTTTAGCCCACCACTTAGGGAGACATTTGCACCCATGACCAGGTCCTGAGCTCCCCTCTCCATCCATGGCTATAAAATGGCCCCTTCATGACCAAGAGAGAGGTGCTGAAATTTTCTCAAGGAGACCCCTCCAAATTTCTCCCATAGCCTTTTTGAGACCTTCTCAGTGCAACCCAACCACTTCCTTGCCCTAATTCATCTTGTTGTCCTCTTGTTGGAGTTCAAATTTTGAGCTCAAATCCTTGCCGGAGATAGAATAGAACTCTCCACTCATCCACAATGCATAAAAAGCAAATTAAACTCACCCACACCTTCAAAACGATGAAAGAAGACAATGCCTTATCAAACCCCCCTCACATAGAGCCTCTACATTAGACTTTGATCAACACCCAGATTTGACCTTGATCGGATTTGGGTCTAGACCTTTCACCACAACCAAAGGCTCAATCCCTAGCCTCCTTGGACCTCCACGAATGTTCCAAGCACCTCTGATTGAAGCTTCCCTTCTCAGAGTAAAGGTATTGAACTCCCCCTCTTATTGAGCCTACTTTTATTCTCCATTTGATTAGAGTTGATTTAATGGCATGTTTACCATATGGATGTGTTCGTCTCACTTAGACGAGTCCATAGGATCAAAATCAAAGAGATTTGGTTGAGTCTAGAGGGAGATCTTAAGATTTTAGTGTGAACAGTTCTTGGGTTAGCCTATTTGGGGACGATGACCCACAACTGTTGGATTGCACGTGTATCAAATGGAGGACTCTGATTGCGCCGGATGGGCGTTTGGTTCATAAAGCGCGGGCTGACTCAGATGGCGAGGCCGCGTGGAGCTTCGGAGACGCCAAGGATGACGCGGCCCCGCATGTTTAAGCAAAAAATCAGGGAATTAAATAATTTAGAAAATGATCCTTAACTTCAAAAATCCATATCTTGGTGTAGAAAAATCACAAAAATAAAATAAAAATTTTTTAGTGCTTAGTGAACAGAGGAGAACAATTGGAAATGGTTTGGAGTTTATTTGATGAATATTTTATTTTTAATTAATTAAATACTAATTTGAGTATTTTAACTCTCAATGCATGTAGACATTTTACCATGGCTTGATATTTTGGCATGTTGTTGCCTCTGTCATGGGGGATATTCTTTTATTTTTCTAAGGTCAGAGAAGACCTTTAGACATAGATCCATATTTTTCAAGTTTATGTCTATTACTTGCATAAATTAATCATAATAATTTTTATATTACTTAGAAAAATTCAAGAAAATTTTGAAAGGTTTATTGTGGCCAAAGAATCCTTTGGAAAAATTTTCATGAGTTAAGTCATTACGAACGCACTTAACTCTCACAAAATCCTAAAACACAAAGAAAAATAATTTGGGAAAAATAATCATCTAAATGACTTGATTTTGATTCTCTACTGTAATTTAAAGTTTAAAGGACTCTGCAGAGAACTCCTCATAAAATTTTCAAAATATTTGGAGCTCATTTGATAACTCAAATTGATTTTTTAAGTTAAATGTCATTTTTGACACTAAAATGATTTTTGACACTAAAATGATTTTTTGACACTAAAATGATTTTTAATAATTAAAATAGAACTAAAAAAATTATAAGAGTTAGTTTTGGGAACTCTCTGTGATGAGAGGAACTTTCTAAAAATAAAATTTTAAATAAAATAAAAACTTCATTTTTTAAGCCTGTTTTTAATATTTAAATAATTAAAAAATAATAAAAATCACAAAATTAATAAAATTCATAAAAATATTCTAAATTCTTTCCTAAGCACTTAGGAACAATTGGAATATTTTTTCTAATTTTCTAGGTGAAGATATTGAATTTTAAAGCTTAAAATAGTTTTTAAAGGCTAAAAAATAAAATTTTCTTAATATTTCACTTAAAAAATTCTAATAATTCAAAGAAAAATTAAAAAAATATTAAATTTTTTATCTAGGTTCCTTGACCTTAGAGAGATTTAATAAAAATATAAAACTTAATTTTCCACATTAAGAAATGTTTTATAATTAATTAATGCTCCATAAATTAAAATAATTTTAATAATTCAAATAGTTAATAATTCAAATAGAATATTAAAAATCATGAAATTTGGTCCAAGTGGTTCTCTGGTCCAAGTCGACATTAAGTCGACATCCAGTAAAAATTTCAATGGATTAGACTTTGCCTTGGTCAAGTTGTTAAATTTTCCTTGAAAAATCATATTTTTTCATGAAAATAAATATATAAATTAAATTAAAATTTGAAAAATCACATTTTCTCCTCTCATGTTTTAATTGACCCATGCATGTGGTGGGATAAAAGTTCCAAAATCATTTGAATTAAATTTGATAAATTATGAAGTGATAGAGCCTTAGGGGCAAAAGTGTAATTTTAGAAATTTGGCCTTAATTAACACTTAGGATTAATTCGAGAAAGGGAAATGAGCAACCTTTGATATTAATTAACATATTTGGATGATTGAAATATAAGAGATTAATTGATAGAAACTAACCTCACTTTTTCCAATTAAAGGATAAATTTGAAATTTTCCTAGGTTATCAAAATTTGGAAGTCTACCAAATTGAATGGTCCTAGACTTAGGGATATAGTTTTGGGTGTTAATAACTCACTAATTTAATACCCTATCGGGTGTTCAAGTGACATTCAAATATTTTGATGATGAATTATTGTCACTTAAAATTTAATCTTATTCAAAATGACTAAGACATCCATTAGGATCTTAAGGGCTTGGTGGTGACTTAAGCTAAATTAAATTTGGTCAAATGAATTTTAGAAAAGTGAATAAAAATTGAACACCTTTGAAACACTACAAGCCCAAGTTAAAACCAAAATTGGCTAAGTGTCTTAATAACACTAACTTGCCCCTTTAAGGGTCTTCCTTCTGCATAATTCTCAAATTGAATGATAAATGATAATCACCCTACTCTTAGGGATAATTGAAATTTCACTATTGATTGAACACTAGAAATATTTACTGAATGGATTATTAAGCAACATAATAAGTTTAAATAAGCTCGAGACTTTTCATCAGGCGGTGAGGGGAAAGCATGGACCTGCCTTTTCTCCTGACCCATTGGATACCTCGGAGGTCTACTAAACTTGATATGTTTTGTTTAATAAAATCATCATTAATCAAACCAATAAGGACTCGCCAAGATATAATCTAGGAACATTATTTTTTTTCAGCTTTACATAAAATGCCCTTACATGCATTTTGAGTTTCAGTTGGAGATGTTGGGAAGACCATCCATGTACGCTTTCATTGTGATTTATTTATCTGCATTTTTGGTTTCATGTACTTATTTTTAGTACGTTATTATAATTACTCACCTACATGTATAACCAAAATACAAACTTGTATGCTAAACAACGATGTTACCCTGCATGAAAACCAAAACGGCTAGGATAGCCACAAAACCAAAACTAAAACCCAAAACCAAATCTAAAATCAGCCAAGATAAAATTCTCCGCCACAACATTCAAAATATAAGACCTCAAAATTTAATCACAAACATCACAAAATAATAATTGCAACTAAATTAAGGCATCTCTATCGGATGATCGGGAATCCCTCAGAGCAAGTAACCTACGGTTGCTAACAAGACTTCACACGGTCTAAATGAAAGTATGGAAATCATTAAGTTGAGTTTAGTAAATTCACTTGGACTAAATGAATCCGATAGAAAATAATGGTGCCGGAACGAGGGAATCGTAGGATCCTAACCGGTGACGCTCTAATCAACTTTAATATGCCCCATGAAAATTTAAAGAACTACAACCATAGGGACATCTGATTTGACATCATAACTTGACACACTAGAAAAATTGAACTCGCCACGACAAGGAGCTTGGAGCTAGCATTGTGGGCAGCACGACCATCTTCAACAACAAAACATGTCTACACCAGCAAAACCATTCATTAGAATTAAACAACAATCCATGAGATTTCGAGGTTGTCCGTCTAGTGCAACATAAATCCTCAATCTTATCTTTAGGACTTTGTACAACTCTGCTGTATAATCTAAGTTCTAATTTGTCTTAGGATTCTGAGGTTTTCATTCGTCACAACCTAAATCCTCACATCTTCCAAGCTATTTGTGTGATTGTTTCACATGAATGTAAGCCCTAATTAAATAAAATTGGTTGGATGAAACTCTTAAATATTTCTCTTCTGAACTGAAGCCAAATAATAGGATACACTAGGATGTCACCGAGGTTCTCCTCCGGATTTATGATATCCCTTAGTTCTTCCTCCTTTGGATTCTATGATAAAATTTTTCAAATTTGAGCTATTCCCATTTCACCTCTCTTTGTCCGATTTCGTTGAAAAGTCCTATCCTTTGACCTCTTTGAAGATAATATTTCATATTTTTTCTCGATAGTTTTCTTAGGTGACTTCGGTTATCTAAGATGTAATTAACTATAGGGGCTTTCCCTTATAGGAAGCTTGTCCGAACCTAGCTTAATATAAACCCTATTTAATTCTTTGTATTAAATAAGGGGAACTTGTCGGCAAATAAAATGGTTTCACAGAGCAAACATACTTCATATATTTCTTACTTTATTTAATCAAGCCTCATCCTCAAATCTTATGTTTATCCTTCGGGATAGATATAGGGTTTGAGGTATAATGCTCTTTTATTTAAACTATAAAAAAGATGGGGTCAGTTTGATTTCATATTTCTCTAAAACTTATATACATATGTAAATTAAAATGTCCTTCTGAAGCGGGGGACCGAATTTCGATTCCGACAGCCAACAGCTTCCAACGGGCAACTCCACAACCTAAAATAGTGCCGACACACATTAAAAACATAATTAATTTAAACTAGTAAAGAGCCCAACTTCTTCAATTATTCTGCTTCATCTTCAGTACTTTTTCCTCTAATTTCTCTCATAGACTGGTAATGGACGTACAAATTGTAGAGGGGTCAGTACGGGAATTGATCGGTTCGATCTATCCATTTTTCTTGAACATTTGCACTAATCCTGCTACAACTATTCCAGTATAATGAAATTTCTCCTTCATCCTCCAATATAGGTGATCAAAAAGGAAGTTAAGATTTCCTATTGCATTCATAATACTCTGAAGTTTTTTTTTTATTTTTTTCATTTTCTTCTCCAAAGCTATTGAACTTTCAAGTGTTTGTGGCATTAATGGTGTTGAAGCATGTAATGAATGATCCAAGATAATATCTAATGCTTCATTCCCATTTGCAATATAATTTTCATCAATAGGAATCATGGGCTCCCAGGGTAATAATAATTTCTCCCAACTTTCATATAACACTTGAGATTGACTGCAAAGTAAGAAAATTGTGGAAGGATGCCTCAGTCTGTATATTGGTCCATTCATAATAATACCTATAATAGATTTGAAAATAATCGATCCCACATCAATGAGTTTTTCCATTTAAATGCAATAGTTTAAAATAACACTTTCTCTTGTAACTCTACTAAACTTTGTGGTAGGGAGTAATTTTGCAGATATGAAGAAATGTCATTGTTTTGATATTGGATTAAGTAGTGAAGCATAAAAACTAACATATCCCTCATCTCTAATTTCCCAATTATCATTTTCATCCGTCAGAAAGTTATATACATCTTGCATCATATCTCTCATTGGGATAAAATTTGTATAATGATAGATTAGAACGTTTTCTATCATATACAAATCATAATTCGAGCCGAAGTAAGTGGTACAACCTTACCTCAAATGAAGGCGACTCCTTGGGTAATTTCATGTAAGTTAGCATAGAATTCCTTTAGTACTGGTACAACAACTGCAGTGGTAGTATATCACATAGCTTCTCAACGTCTCTGTATAATGATTTTCTCAATTTGTGAACTTGGATGACTCAATCCATGATTGACAAAGTCTTTCTCCCTGATAAGTCTCTTCTTCGTGATGACTTTGTCATATAATCTCTGCGCGTCAAAACTGATAAGCTTTCTTCTCTATTGAAAACTCGAAAACTCCATACCTTGAAGTATTTCTGGAATTGGAAGCCATGGAATTCAAAAATTGAAAGTTTCTGGTTGTCCAAGGCAGTCTTTAGGCCTTTAAAAACACCTTTCAGCAGTTATTTAGGAGCACAATCCCACCGAAGTCCGCCGCATTCGCATTGAATGCTCGAAATTGCTCGGGACACCGTCGACACTCCCGATCGCACTCTCGGCACCATGCTCCATCAGTGCCAGAGGTCAAAATCGCGTCTTTTAATTTTTTTATTTAATTAGATTCCAAATTTTTTCCTCCAATACCAATATTTGTCTTAATTTATGATATGAAACATTATGTAGGAGTCAAAATTATTAGTATTTCCTAAAAAAACACTTACTAAACAAAATATTAATATATATATATATATATTATTAAAAGAGCAACTCGTGGCTCTTTACGCGTTAAAACATAAAAAAATTACAAAATAAGGGAGGGATAGAGGATCCTCAACTAAAAAACAAAAACACGTTATAATCCTAGGGGTTCCAAAATCCACAGTACAACGCAACACAAAATACGAAAATGTACATGAGAACCAAAAAACAAATGACCCCAAAAAAGCTAAACTTCAAGCTGCTCCTTTCCTGTGCAAAAGAACAAATACACCGTTTGGAAGTCATTGCAATAAAACTCCTTAGAAATGATGACCTGTAGTCATAAAAGCCTAACAAATTGCCTCTACAACATCAGCAAAATAATAGAGATCCGTAGGAGGTCGAGCCAAAAAATCTTAAAACCATAAAAAAGAGTTAGCCTTGAGATAATGTTGCTAGCAGCTGTAGTGGAACAAACCAAAAAATTACCAACGACGCAAATTCTCGTCCACTCATGAAAGCTAATCCAGAAACATAGTCAGATAACAGAATAAATAGAAGGTGGTATAACTGTAAGACAAAGAAAACAGCCCCCAAGATGAGCTAAAGCACGCCATAACTAACATTAATAGAATGTCTAGCCAAACGAGCTAACCAATTAGCAGGAGAGTTATCTTCTCTGTAAACGAAAGACAAATGAAAAACTAAATTGTATCTATGAATATAATCACAAATTCAATTCATATTGGCAAGAAAATCCCATCGAGGCATAACGACATTGTAAAACTCATCCAAAAGTGTTTGTCAATCCATCTTAAAAATGATTTTGGTAAGTTTAAGACGAGCCCCAACCTGAACAGCTAAAAGGTGACGTACTATATTTTAATCAAGATGACTTAACATCAAAATTTCTTTAAATTTTGGTATGTGTCCTTCATAATAATGTTTCAATCGATACCTATTAACTTTAAATATTTTTCAAGTTTTTGGATCTTTAATAACAACAGTTCCATAATAATACACTTTAATCACTTTAAATAGTCATAACCATATGGATTTTAGTTTTCCTAGAAATAATCTCAACCTTGTATTATATAATAAAACTTCTTGTCCAGGTCTAAACTTCTTTTTAATAATATTTCGATCATGCCATATTTTCATTTTCTCTTTATAGATTTTTGCATTATTATATGCTTCATTTCTAATCTCCTCAAGTTCATTGAGTTGCAATAATCTTTTCTCACCAACATCTTTTAGATTAAAATTAAATTCCTTAATAGCCCAAAATGCTTTATGTTCCAATTCTACTGGTAAGTGACATGTTTTTCCAAAAATAAGTCTAAATGGGGACATTCTTATAGGAGACTTATAAGCAGTTTTGTATGCCCATAATGCGGTATCCAATATAGCGGACCAATTCAATTTATATGGATTTACAACTTTTTTTAACATTCATTTTATTTCACGATTTGATTTCTCTGCTAGACTGCTGGTCTAAGGATGATAAACAATAGAGAATCTATACATAATATCATACTTTTTAATCAATTTCTCGATTCTCTTATTCCTAAAATGGGATCCTTCATCAGTAATAATTACTCTCGACATTCTATATCTTGTAAAAATATTTTTATTTAAAAATTTAGAAACACTCCGAGCATCACATTTAGGTACACAACAGCTTCAATCCATTTGGACATATAATCAACAACAAGTAATATATATAAATTTCCACATGAAGGCATAAATGGTCTCAAAAAATATAATCCCCACACATCAAAAATTACAACTTCCAATCTGTAAACATATCATTTCTTCTAGAAATATTTTATACTCACTGACATCGATTGCATGTTTTAATATATTCATTAACATCTCTAAAAAGAGTAGACCAATAAATTTTAGCTTACAAAATTTTATATGCATTTCTATTTGTTCCAAAATGTCCTGTAAATTTAGAATGATGACATTTTTCAATTATTTGTTAAGTTTCTTCATAAGACACACACCTTCTAATAATTAAATCTTTACCTTTTTATATAAATATGGGTCATCCCAAAAATAGAATTTTGAATCATATATAAATTTCATTAATTGCTGATTCTTAATATTTGGTGGTAGAATATCACTTACAATATAATTTAATATATCTATATACCATGGTATATTCTTTTCATCAATATTATATAATTGTTCATCGGGAAAATTTTTTAGAATTTCATTTGTAAAATTAGTTAATATTTTTTTTTTAGTTTAGAAAAATGATCAGCTATTTGATTATCTTTTCCCTTTCTTTCAACTACAATAAAATCAAACTCTTGCAATAGAAGTATTCATCTAATTAATCTTGGTTTAGTGTCCTTCTTTTGCATCAAGTATTTGATAGCAGAATGATCTATATGCACGATACATTTGGTTTCAATCAAGTAAGGTCTAAATTTATCAAAGACATAGACAATAGCTAAAAACTCTCTTTCAGTAGTAGTTGATACACAAAAAATATATGTATTTTTAGTCCCATATTTTATACTTATTTTTGGTGATATTGCACTTTAATGAAAAGTATTTTTCATGTTTTGTTACACATGTTTTGTTACAGGTTGAGGTTGTTGAATTTTAGGACTTGAAGTAAAAATGATGAAATTTAGAGTCAAAATGAAGAAGTTGAAAATTTGTTCAGCGCCGACGGCGCCAGTGTCGGTTCAGACCTTATTTTTAGAAGATTCGACAAATTTGGATGCTTTTTGAAGAGCTTTTGGATGCACCTATTGGAGAACCAACTCTAAACTCTATTTGGGGCTGAATTTGATCAGAAAATTTGCTCCTTTTTCGTCATTCCTCGCCTCAATTCAATCTCTTACACACCATACACTTTTCCATCTTCATTCCACCACTATTTTAGAGTTTATTAGTTATTTTTTTATGAATTTAGAGTTTTTGTGTTGAGATTAAGTGTGAATTATTCTCTAAAAGTGTTAAAGAAGGAGAAAAGTGAGAGATTTCTTCTTCCTACATTTTCTAGGAAAGGGTACAAGGGATTTGTTTTGAGAAAGAGTTCTAGATAAGTGTTGTTTGTTTGTTAGTGTTGTATGAACTTTTTTTTATGTATGAAATTTGTGTTTTTTTGTATCTTTTTCATGAAGTCTGAGTATTTTCCTTTATCTTTCTCCTGAAGTTTGAGTAGTTTCCTTTATCTTTAATACTCGAAGATATAGTGAAATGAAGAGATAATATGGATGTGCAAATGTTAAAATATAAAATAAATTGTGATGATTTTTCAACTCTGAACTTAATTTACTTTTTGCTCTGGCCAATTGCTCTGGCCAATTGAATTGGCCAATTGAATTATTAACATTTGTTGTGAAGCATATAATCCTTGAAATAGAGTATGAGTTATACAACAGAGTAAGGATCACATTTGATTCCATGAAGGAGAATTTTGTTTATGGAATTAAGTGCAAATAAATAGGGAAATATACATTGTTGGGTGTAGAATTGGAGATTTTAGGGTGACAGACTAAAATCTTAATTTGATCTTAGTGTTTAAAGAGTTAAAGTGAGAGTTAGCCTTCAGGTGAAGGGAAGTGGGAGCTCTAGTGGGAGCCAATATCCTCCTAGCCTAACTACGAATTTAGGGACTAAATCTGGGATTAACCAACGATTTTCTATAACACTGTATTAAGGTAGAGAATTAAAAATGTTACTATTTGGCACAATACATATTAAAACCAGTTATCTCATCTTATTTTACCAAAATCACATTGTAGTGGGAAAGATACTTTTCACATAAGAAATATTCATCACAAATATAGTTACATAGTTTAATAGTTTAATATTTTAGTAGTTATTGTTTAAACTTTACACTTCAGTTTTGCTAGTAGTTAAATAATTTAGTTTTGATAATATCTCAACATTCAAAATTAGTGACAGTAATTTTGTTTAGTAATCTTGTTTTACTTTCTGTGAATTTCCTAGTTAATTTATCATTTCAAATTTAAACCTTTCCCGTGGGATCGATATTTGGGGTTTAAATAGAAAGTACTTTATTACTTGATAACGATACCTATACTTGCATAAAATCTCAACATAAATTGTTTAAATTTCTTATTCATAAATTATTCCATCCAGCTTTTGGCACCGTTGCATAGCGGAGTCAACTTTATATATTCTGCACAACTATATTCTCGAGATCAGTAGTGTAATTAATTTGAGCATCATTTAGAGTTTCACTAGCATAATATATTACTTTAAAAACTTCGTTGTGCCTTTGTCCTAAAATAGCTCTAATCGCATAATTACTAGCATCGCACATTATTTTAAATGGTTTCTCCTAATCAGGTGGAACTATTATAGGTGCAGTGATTAATTTTTCTTTCAACAGTTCAAATGCTTTTATGCTTTCCACATTAAAATAAAATTTCATATCTTTTTCTAAAAGTTGGCATAATGGTTTAGTTATTTTTGAAAAATTTTTTATGTAACGCATGTAGAAACCAACATGTCCTAGAAAACTTCTTACCCCTCTAACTGCAGTAGGAGATGGTAATTTTTTAATAACTTTAATTTTTGCAGGATCTACTTCTATGCCCTTTTGAAAAATTTTATACCCAAGTACAATCCCTCATGCAACCATAAATTGACATTTTTCTCAATTTAGTACTAGGTTGATTTTTTCCCAAAATTGTTTTTAAATTATTTAAACATAATTCAAATGAAGTGTCGAATAAAGAGAAAAAATCCACAAATAATTTCATTCCATGTTCAATCAAATTACTAAAAATCGACATCATACATCTTTGAAATGTCACAGGTGCATTGCATAGTCCAAAGGACATTCTACGAAAAGCAAATGTTCCATAAGGGTTTGTAAATGTTGTTTTCTCTTGATCTTCAAGAGCAACTGAAATTTGATGATACCCGGTATATCCATCTAAAAAAATATTAATATTTGTTTCCAACCAATCTATCCAACATTTGGTCTAGAAAGAGTAAAGGAAAGTGATCTTTCCTGGTGGACTTGTTTAATTTTATATAGTCTATACAAATTCACCAACCAATAACTTGCCTTATTAAAATTAATTCATTCTTCTCATTTACTTTAACTGTCACTCCTCCTTTCGTTGGAACACAGTGAATTGAACTCGCCGAAGCACTGTCTGAAATAGGATATATAATTCCAGCATCTAACCATTTTAAGATTTCTTTTTTAACAACTTCTTTCATTATTGAGTTTAATCTCACTGAGGATCAGCTTTAGGTTTGTATTGATCATCTAATAGAATTCTGTGCATACAAATTGAAGGACTAATTCCTTTAATATCTGCTAAAGTCCATCCAAAAGCCTTTTTATATCTCTTCAATATTTTTATTAATTTTTGTTATTGAATTTCAGTTAACTCAAAAGATACTATAACGTGCAATGTAGATGAATATCCTAAAATCACATATTTTTAATGACAGGTAATACTTTTAAATCAAGTTCAGGTGGTTTAATATTTGAAGGAATATGATTTTTATTATCATTTTCCAACAAATCTAAAGTTTCAAATTTGTCCTGAATATAATCTAAATTTTCTTTCTTTATTTCATTCGCATTCTCACTAAATTCTTCTTGCCAAAATTTTTCTTCAAGCACTTTCTTAAATTTCTAATTACTTAGATAATCAGTAACTTCCATCCTAAAATATTCATTATCTTTTTCTATTGCAGGATATTTCATAGCTTTTGCAATATTAAATGTTACATCTTGATCATTAACTCTCATTATTAATTCTCTTTTTTGTACATCTATCACAGCTCTCCCTGTTGCAAGAAATGGTCTCCCCAAAATAGTAGGAATCTCTTTATCTTCCTCCATATCTAATACTATAAAGTCTACAGGAAAAATAAATTTATCCACTTTTTTTAATACATCTTCTATAACTCCTTTCACTTAGGTCTAGAATATGTGATTGATGGATCAGCTAATTGAAGAGTTACAGTAGTAAGGGAAATCTCTCATAAATCTAAAAGTTTAAAAATTGATAGAGGCATAAGATTGATACTCAATCCTAAATCACATAAGGCTTTTCCAAATACTTTTCACCAATTGCACAAGGTATAGTAAAACTACTAGGATCTTTTAACTTTTCAGGAAGCTTTTTCTGAATAATAGCGCTAGACTCTTCACTGAGTGCAACAACCTCATGATCCGCAAACTTCCTTTTTTTGTTGAGTATATTTTTCATAAATTTCACATAACTTGGCATTCGTTCCAAAACCTCAATGAAAGGAATGTTTATCGTTAACTTTTTAAGGATTTCCAAAAATGTTGTAAATTGTTTGTCTATATTCTTTTGTTTCAATCATTAAGGAAACAGTGGTAGTGGTTTCTCTAAGGAACTTGTATTGATTCATTTTCATTATGGTCACTTTCAATCTCATCCTTCTCCTCATCAACTTCAGTTTCTCTTTGGATCCTTTTTTCAACTTCTTTTCCACTTTATAATTGAATAGCTTTAATTCGCTCCTTAGTTTGATCTTTTGGATTAACTTCCACAGTACTTGGAAGATTTCCTGAAGGTCTGTTACTAAGTGAAGTAGCAATATGTCCTAATTGATTTTCAATATTTCTAATAGCACCCCTTGATTTTGTGTTTGATTTTCCATATTCAACATTATTTCTTCCATCGTCAATTTCTTTTCCTTAACTTGTGGGTTAGGGTTAGAGTTAAATCTAGGACGATAATAAGATCGATAATTAGGATTTCCTTGGTTGTTAAATTTCTTGAGGGGTTCACCGGATTGTTATAATTATTCTAACTAAAATTAAGATGATTTTTCCATCCAGGGTTGTAATAATTAGAATAGAGATTGTTATTATGATTATTAATAGCATTCAAAGTTTCATAAGATGGTTGAGTATCAATTATCTGACTAGCAAATTTTTTTCTAATATTGGTGGTATTTGAGAATATTTCACTCCAATTTGATCAATCTTTTTTTATATAACAGCAAATTGAGATGCTGAAATAGACATTGCATCAGAGTCATGAATACTAGCTACTCTCTTAGGATTTACCAATTCAAATGTCCATTGAAAATTATTAGTAGCCATTTCTTCTATTAAAGAGTATGCTTCATCAAAAGGTTTTGACATAAGTGATCCTCCTGCAATAGCACCTATAATATATCTAAGTGATCCTACTAATCCATTATAAAAAGTTTGAATTATTAACTAATCTGGTAAAGCATGTGCAAAGATTTTCTAAGGAGATCTTTAAATCTTTTCTAGGCTTCATATATTGATTCCTCTTCAAACTGACAAAAAGACGTAATATTATTTCTAAGCTTATAAGTTTTTTAGGATAGAAAATATTTAGCCAAAAATTTTTGCGATAGTTCTCCCCAAGTTCTGATAGATCCAGGTGCTAATGAATTTAACCAAGCTTTAGCTTTATCTCTTAATGAAAAAGGAAAAACTTTAAGCCTAACAACATTATTAGACACTCAATCATATTTAAAAGTAGCACATATTTCAAGAAAACTAGCAAGATGTAAGTTAGGATCTTCAGTAGGTGTTCCTCTAAATTGATTGTTTTGTCCCATTTGGATAATAGTAGGTTTAAGCTCAAATGAATTAGCAGCAGTATCATAATTCTGAATAGTTAAGTGAAGTTCATCTGCTGTCGGATTAGCATAATCTTTTAACTGTCTTTCTTGATTTTCATTTATTTGATTTTCTAAGTTATTCGCCATTTTGTTCAAATGTTTAATTTATTTTTTTTTTGAATTTTTCTCATAGCACATTCTAATCTGAATCCCAAGGTACTAAATCTTCAGATCTAATATATCGCATAAACAAATATAATATGCAAAGCAAAATTCTTTAAAATACTTTTAAATATATATTGTTATATATTTTTTTGATTGTTGATTATATATATAATCGTTATCTTCCCCGACAACGACGCCAAAAACTTGATCCCGAAAATATAATTGTGTAAAATTTATAAAGTTGACTTCGCTTTATAACGATGCCAAAAACTTGATGTGGTATTTTATGAATAATAATGTTAAGCACTTAATTTTGAGATTCTACACAAGTATACATATCGTTATCAAGTAATATAAGACTTCCAATTTAAGTCCTAAATATCAATCTCACAACGAATGTTTAAATTTGAAATGATAAATTAATTAGGAAATTCACAAAAATCAAACAAAATTACTGTCACTAATCTCAAATGTGTGAGATACTATCTGAACTAAATTATTAACCAATGAAAAAATTTAAATGCAAAGTTCAAAATAGTAACTACTAAACTATGTTTATGTAATGAAGTATTGTAATATAAAAACACATCTTTTCCACTACAATAAGTTTCTGGTGAAATGGGATAAAATAATTAGTTTTTATTTGTATTGTGCCAAATAGGAGCAATTTTAGTTCTCTACCCTGATTCAGTGTTATAAAAAATCATTGGCTAATCTTAAGTTTAGTCCCTAAATCTGTGGCTAGGCTAGGAGGATACTGACTCCCACTTCAGAGCTCCCGCTTCCCTTCCCCTGAAGGCTAACTCTCACTTTAGATCTTAAACACTAAGACCAAATTGGGGATTTTAGTATGTCACCCTAGATTCTCCAATTCTTTACTTTGTAATATATAGTTCATTATTTATTTGCATCCAATTCCATGAACAAGAAAACTCCTTCATGGAATCTAATGTGATTCTCACTTTGTTGTGAAACTCATTCTCCAATTCCAGGATAGTATGTTTCACAACAGATGTTAACATTTCAATTGGCCAATTCAAAAAATAAAATAAGAATGGAGTGAAAAAATCATCACTATTATTTAACATTTAAATGACAAATCCAAATTATCTCTCCATTTCACCATATCACATTGAAGGGAGAAAGACAAAGAAGACTACTCATAATTCATGAGGAAGATATGAAAAAACACAGATTATATATGTATAAACAAGTTTGCAAAACAAAGAAATTAAAGAACACAACTTATCTTAAAATCATCCTCAAGGAAATCTCTTGAAGTTCCCTTAAAGCACTTTCTCTCTTTACAAGAAATGTAGGTAGAAGAAATGTCTCACTTCTCTCCCTCTCCAACACTCTTAGAGAAGAATTCACACTTAAAAGTCACCACGAAAACTCAACTATATAAAAATAATAACTAAATAATGGTGTGAAATGGTGTGGAATGTGTGGTTGAAGGTTGTGAAGTGGTGTGAATGAAGTCGAAGGGGGCGAAGAGCTAGCAGAGGAGTGAGAAGAGGTCATTTTCTGATCAATTTCGGCTCTAAATAGAAACTAAGGTTGGTTCTCCAATAGGTGCATCCAAAAACTCTTCAAAAAGCGTCTAAATTCGTCGAATCTTCTAGAAACAGGGTCTACACCAACACTGACACCGTCGGTGCCCATTCTGGAGCCGTCGACGCCCATTCTGACACCGTCGGCGCCAATGTTCATTTAATTAAATCCATGTTCTCTGTCAAACGGCGCCGAACAATTCTTCAAAAATTCTATTTTGACTCCAAATTCCATCATTTTTGCTTCATTTTTGCTCCAAGTCCTATAAATCAAAAACCTGCGATAAAACATGAAAAATACTTCCTTTAAAGTGCAATATCATAAAAAATGAGCATAAAATATGGGTCAAAAATGTATATATTTTTGGTGTATCAGTGAGCTGCATTAGTGGGGAAGAATAAAGAGAGCCAAAGAGTGCTCAAAGCCATAGGTAAACTCTAAAGTTTAGGGAAAGTCCTTTTTACCTAGGGTTTCTATAGTGCTGCAATAAGGTAATCTGGTTTCTATCTCTCGCTCTCTCTACTGTTTTTATCTATCTATCTTTCTTTCTCATGTTCAATGATTGCACCTTGTGTGTTTGTTCCTTTGGCTGGGTATGGCAGAGGGAGTACTGAGCAACATTAGGTGGTTATAAGGTAAGCCAATGAAGGCCTACCGACTATCCAATTATTTGAGGAAGGAAATGGATGTTGCCTAGGTTTTTTCCTTTAGTTGGGTTCATGTTAAATGGGTTTGGACTACCTTAGAGCTGGGTTTTGATCACTTTAGTGACGGGTTTGGGTTAAACAATAACTAGGACTTTTGTGTTAATTAAGGGGTTGAATTTTGAGTATTATTTATTAACTTTAGGTTTTGATTTTATTAGGTTGGTTAAGTTTTGATTAAGAGTTTAATTAATTTTGGTTTTTTTTGAGTTAAGGTTTAAGTGTTTAAATGGATTTGAATTTGAGTTATATTATGTTTGGGTTTA
This sequence comes from Phalaenopsis equestris, assembly GCF_001263595.1. Taxonomy (NCBI): domain Eukaryota; kingdom Viridiplantae; phylum Streptophyta; class Magnoliopsida; order Asparagales; family Orchidaceae; genus Phalaenopsis; species Phalaenopsis equestris. The sequence goes on from NW_018250998.1 coordinate 27,796, forward strand.
ATTAATTAATCAAATTTCTTTTAGGTTTGTGTAGATTTTATGTTTTGGTTCATATTTGGGTTTAGGTTTTAGTTGTTTTTAGTTTAGGCTTACTTTTAAATTTTATTTTTTTAGTCTATTTTAGTATATTATAGTTTTAGGTTTGTTTTGCTTTTAAGTAGGATACATTTAAGATATTGGTTTTGTAAGCTATTATAAGAATTCATTCAATTTTAAATTTTAATAATCTTAGACATCTATTTCAGGATTTAAATTCAAGTTTAGCTAAAGTAAATTTATTTTAATCTTTTGTTGAATTTTATTTCATGTTTATAAAACTTTTGGTTTTAATTTGATTGATTTTCTCTTTAATTTAAACTTGGTTCATGGAACATGTGAGATTACTCAATTATTAGTTGTTAATAACCTAGAAAATGATGGTCTCAATTTTAGTGATCATGAGTTAAGGATCAAATTAAGTTTATTTTGAACTAAGAAGAGAAAAGACATTGGTTTGGTTCTAAGTTGGGTCCAACCATTTACTAATTCTCTAGGGTAGTAAATTAAAAAAAAATTAAAGGCTAGATCCTATGGTCTAAAGATGAATTGGGAAAGAAGAGGTATAGAACTCATAGAACAATGGGGTCGTTTACTAGTTTTCTCCTGAAGTATCACTTCCCTTGCATGGAATATTAATAATATTTTAAAATTAATTATAAACTATATCGAAAAGTAAAATAATTTGAATATATATTGTAAGCTTGATCATTATTTTTTATCATTAAGTTTTTTGTTTATTAAATTCACCACATAAATTGCTTGCTTCATTGTAACCTTTTGTCATATAGCGGTGCAATGCTCAACCCTTATTTTGGAAACATGCTTTAATTTCTCATTTGAGTGATAAAACAAATATATCATTCAGATTTACTATCTCGGCAAAGGGCTCCATAATAGAATATATTTTACTAATACCATTGAGTGCAAAAAATACTCGTTCTTTAATTAATACATCTTAAGACATTTTTAATAAAATTATAAGTTATATGATAACATTCAATATTTTAGTCTTTATGAATGTGAAGAGTAATAAGTCTATTAATTTTGGGAGCATTTTTAATATAACTATTATATAATTTCATTATAGTTTTTTAGGAAGTGCAAAAGTTCTAAAAATTTTTCTTGATTTTTAATATTTTTAGATTTATTCATGACCACAAAAAATTAAAAAAAACCTAAGTTTGGATGTAAAATAAGCATTGATAATCAATACTAGAGGGTAAACTTGCTTGATGATCTTCTTTAAACTTGATCAGAAGCTCTTTCATAAACAAACGTGTTCTTGATGCATAAAGCCTTTGCATTTTCTTAACATAAGTTAGGAGCATTTTTTTCCCAAACTTCAACATCTTAGTGTCAAAACTATCATCATTTGTTCTCTTTCGTGGCATTATATTCCAACTAGCCTTTATATATTGGGCTGCAAACCATTAAATATAACATTTGCATCACCTAAATTTAAAAAATAAGCACCCTATTTATGACTCATTTGATATATCCATAATCTTCTGTCGCGCTGTAACCCACAGAAATTTTCTGTCATCTTCCAAAAAAAATGCATCAGTTTTATGTCACAATTAACTGGCTATTTCTATGGTTTAACAAAACGTTGCAATAGTTGACCCGCTTCACAAACTAATTGCAACTTCTGTGTTCAAAATTTATCTGCTGCAAATAAATAGCAATGCTGGTGTACTTTGAAGATCCAAATATTATGTTTTTTAGCTCACGAGCTTTTTTTGTGGCTGATTTCTACGGTTCCAGAGGCAACACAGAAGTTTCAGTTTAGTTCTCCTACCAAATTTCGTCTGAAGTTCATAACATTTTCTACAGAATTCAATTAAAAATTTGTAGCAATTGCCAGAATTCAACTGAATTTAACAACCTTATACTAAGAACAGTTGAATAGAAAGAACAGAGTGATTGAAAAAAACATAAAAAAATAAGCTTTTGATGAGAAATTTAATATTTTTTAATAGTTTTCCTGAACATAATGCAGTAAAAATACTTGTTAATATTCAAAATTGCTGATATTTCCAACTCTACCATGTGCTTTCACAACTTCACACGTTCTTAAATCTTCTGAATTTAAGTCAATACTTAACACGAAGTAACCTTTCTCATTATTCTGAATTTTCTTTTGTGACCTCAGAGAAACCACTTTAACCCATAGTTTCATTTAGATTAATTGATTGATGCACATTAACAACTTTAATATTACAACAGAAACCAAAATTTTCTGCTTTTTGTTACCTTAATATCACACAAAGGCTGCACTCAGGCTTCCATCCAAGCAGAATTTCATTCTATCAGCCATTAAAGGCTTCTTACATTGCTGCTCCAACGCCCATAAAGTCGAAGAAAGGCAAATTGATTCTCTCTCTCACAATCTCTGCTTTCCTGATTGTTGCTGATTCTGTTGCATATGCCTTAATGCCCTCTTTCTGCCGGGTAGAAAGAAGTAAGCCATGAACAGTACTCCTGTTGGTGGCAATGGAGAGAGAATCTTCTCCAGTGCTTGTAATGGTTGATTCTCCACTGATTGTATTGCGCTCCATTTTATGGAGGTGCGAAGGATTCAAAGAAGCAGAAGAAGTGAGCCTTCTCCTTCTACAGGAGGTGGAGTGATCTCTCTTTTTTCTAGCCATTATCACATGCCAGTGATTCTTCACAGCATTATCAGTCCTCCCCGGGAAGAACCTCGCAATCAGAGACCACTTGTTGCCGTAATGATGGTGGACTGAGACAAGTCTCTCCTCCTCCTCCGATGTGAAGGCCTTTCTGTTTATTCTCGGATTCAACTGATTGAACCATCTTAGCCTACAGCTCTTCCCTGCTCCACATCAAGGAAGTTCATAAAATGGAGAAAAGAACAAAAAAGTGATCTTTCATCATTACCTGATCTTCCTTCAAGATTTTCAGCAATAAGGTTCCAGTTCTTGGGGCCGAACTGCGTCACTAGCTCTTTAAGCTTGGCATCTTCGGCTGGCCTCCAATGGCCGCGAGTGCACAGTTTGAACCGCTTCGTCCCCGGATCTCTGCTTTCCTTGGAACCATCACTCAGTTGCAAATCATCATGGCCGGCACTAAAAGTCCAGCTTTTTTTACTTCTAATGAACTCTCTCTCCAAAGGACAAACAGCGGATGTGAGAAAGGAAGGTTGCTGCTGTGGAGAAGACAAGAACAGCATTGGAGCTTCAGATCTCTGCTGCCGTGGACTCATTGCTCTGCCTGAGCTACAAAAGTCTGGATCAAAAGTTTGAATCTTTCAATACATAAGCTTTTGTTTATGAAGGAAAATATGAAGAGGCAGATTACAGAGAGGAGTAAAGAAGAAAAATGACTGGAGAACTTCGGCGGAAGAAACCAACCAGGGAAGTAAATAAAGGAATAAAGCAAGCGGCTTCCAGTAAAAGAAACCCACACGTTCCTCTTGCCTTCCTCTTCCCCAACCTCTCTCTCTCTCTCTTTTCCGGAATTTGCTTACTTTGAGAAGAGCGTGTGACAGAGCATTGGGCTTCGCATGGTTATTTGAAAACTGAAACCGCTCGTGTGGGTTGTGAGTGCTTTCCTCTAAAAATAACAGAGCTGCTGCCTCCCTAAGCCCTGCCTCTCTAGGTCTTGACAAAGGGAAATTAAATATTATAGTTAATTCCTTCCCTCACACCCACCGACCATGCCACCTTTTCTCTTTTGACCAACTGACCAGCGCAAGGTCAGGATTAATTAGAAAAATTAGATTTACAAATATGCCACTCTTTTTTTTTTCATTATGTATTTATCAAATTCGAGATTGAGGCCCTATTGGGGGTAGCTTAATGGGTGCGGCGGTATTTTGAAAATGCAGCCGCTCTGTTTGAATATCACATTTGGGGCAGCGTTTGTGGTGTCTATCCGAAACACAATTCACCGGTAATAGGTGTGTAGCAGGAAATGAGCCGCGTCCCGCATCTGTTTATCGCGTTTAGGGTAAGAATTCCGGCGGTGCCTTCTCCCTCATCCTCGCCCATCGGATCTCTCCTCTGCTCCTTCACTGTCTCGGAGATCGGCACATATGAGATATATTTTCGACCTCACACTCTCACCCTACTCGATCTTTCTTCTCCTCATTTTGAGTTGGTGAACAGTGAGGTTCAAGGTTTAAAATTTGACTTGGTGTTCAACCGAATGATCTACTAATTATAAATTAATTTAAATAAGATAAAAATGATGTAATTAAAAAAAAGATAATTATGAAATATAAATCAAATATCTCAATATTTAAATAATCAATATCATTCTAATTTTGGTATGTTAATTTAAAAGTTAATGGTAACTAATTAATAAAAAAAATAAATTTAAGACATAAGATTCATACTATAATAACTTTTAAAAAGTAATGGGGGCATTTGCCTACATACCACCCTTGTTTTATATAATTACATATCTAACACCTATTCTTTGTATTTTACATTGATACCACCCAAATCATTCAGATTACATCAAAAGTATTTAATTTTAAAAAACTGAAATTTTACTTTTCATTCACAAGTAAGGTGGTGTGTTTGTAAAGATTAAAGTTTAGGTGTTAGATATGTAAATAGATAACAAAAGAGTGGTAATAGTAAATATTCAAAAATTTTATATTATATAGAAATTAAATATTGTAACCTATTATTCAAATTAATATAGCGTTAATATATATTTATATATCAACATTACTATAGATATATGTATATATATATATATATATATAGCTATATATATTTGGCTATTTGTATTTCAAGATTTTCTAAATTATAAAAGAAAATAATACAAAAAAGCATAAACTTTGTGCAGGCAAATAAGGGCAAAAGAAACATATTTATTAAATTATTTTAGCTTTCATAGTTTAGTCCTGCAACTTTAAATCCTTAGTTACATTTTTGTCATCTTATTTTAGGCTTATAGAATTACTTTAAAATAAATTATTAAAATTTGTTATAGTCGGTTTAGACGTCAAACCGACCGGTTTTTGCCGGTTCCATGCCGATTCAATCCGGTTCGAAACAGGGGTGATTACTAAGCCAACCCAAACCAGACACCCGAGTGCTCTAGACTGAACTGATCGAACCAGCCGATTCGGTCCTGTTTTCCAAACCATGGTATTTATATATCTAACACCTAAACTTAAATTTTTATATATTTGCCACCTTAATTATGCGTAAGAAGATTTGTCATGTGATATAAAAAAAATTGAGTTTTATGAACATAAAAATAAATATAAGTGTATAATAAGGTAAGTAAATAGGAAATCATTGTGGTGCATGCAAATCCCAAGGGAAGCAAATTTAATTCTTGAATTTATTTTGTAATTAATATAATTAATTAAAATTTAGATTAGATTAATCTTAAAATAATATTATAATAATAGAATTAATCATCAAGATAAAATTTTTAGTTGAAATTCCATGAAAATCTGATGATTTGGGCCCAAACTTTTAAAATAGATCATATTAGAAATAAACAATTAAATAACCAAATGCCAAAATTAGGCTATTCATTTTTATTATCTTTTTTAAATTAGGCTATTCATTTATTATAACAAAACAATTAAAACTAATTAAAAAAAAACTTAGTTTTATATTCGTGCCAACATACAAAGCAATTAATGCATGATTATGTAATCAAGACATGTGCTTGGATTTAATTAAAACCCTAATATTTGTCGTGTGCTAATTGAGGGCTTGAGGCTCATCATTTATTTGCTCACATAATGCCAGTTTGTCTATTAAATCACTTAATTCTTAGTTAATTTTATGAAACAATTTGGATTAATGATTTACAAATAAATATGGCGTGTTACAACATACATAGCAATTAATGAATGATTATGTAATCATATATGCAATTTTACTCATGCATGAAATAGTATATTTTACTTCTTAAATATTCAAATTGAGGTATTTTTCACGTGATGTGCAAGATTTGAATATTTTTTTTTATAAGAATAGAGCTTTATATGCATATATGTCATCTTTTTTTAATATTATATGTAAACCACATAACATAACATATAGATGCTATCACGTGACTGACACGTTTTAGGAGTTACGTGCAAAAGTGCCGAAGTACATAGTAGTGTATTCTTTTTCCTAAGTTCAAAGCTATTGGAACGTGCATCTAACATAAAGGTATGTCTAACATCCAAACTTTATATTTATATCATTCAGATGTTTCATAACGCATACATAATATCACTATTTTAACTTTTAAATATGTAACAAAAAAAATTAAGATGTAATTTACACTTGATAAGCTTTCTTCTTTTATGTGCATGAGAGTCAAAATCAGGCAAACATTATATTCTAGCTAGTTGTCTTCAGAACTTGTTGACTGCGTTCTGTGAAATGGCCTCAAAATGAATTCAATGCACTCTTGAATGCAGGCTGATTGGTCGTACAATTTTGCTGTTTTTCTTGTTTCGCATGACCTCGTTTGTTTTCTTTTTTGATAGCGAGTTTTACTGGCCGCACATCATATTAAGTGGGGCCCACTTTATTGCATTTATTAAGTTTAAAAACATTATATAAATTGGCTGCAAATAAAATTGATGGGAGATAAATGTATTAGAAATTTAATTATTTTTAAATTTTAATTTAGATAGATTTTGAATCAGCTTGAATTTGACGAATTCTAAATACATAACCATCTTTAATCAGAATCGTGGTCCACACAATCTTGAGGTTGTTATTGCTGATCATGCCTTGCTATGGTTGTTGCTCATGACCTTTGAACCTTCATAACTAGCAAACAATTTGATGTACGCTAGCACCTTAATATGAAGGAAATAATTCTATTGCCATCACCACCCCCATCACGTGATTTCCATAATCTACAACCATACCACATCATTTGCCCAAGCCCAACCTCTTTTGTGTGAGCGCGACAGCGAGGGAGCGAGAGAGAGAGAGAGAGAGAGAGAGAGAGAGAGAGAGAGAGAGAGTGCATTTAAAATGTAGCATAATAAATAAAAAATTCACCACACTTTGTTTAATTCAATGAAAATTTTGAAATTCAAATATATCATCTTATTTTTCTTTACTTTATGATATAAGATATTTTAAATACTTCTAATTAATCAAGTAGACCCTATGAAGTGAAATGCCTGAAAATTGTTTTATGAGATATAACTTATGATTTTTGTCATGAATGGATAGCAAAATATCAGTCAAAAGAAAATTTTGAATTGGTACATTGATATCAATTGAAGCATTTCTGTCAAATAGTTGACTCTATTTGAATCAATATGGACAAAAAATAAATGGCTTGTAAGAACATGCACATATAATTTATACAAATGGAGTTAGTATGACACTAAGAAAAGAGCAAATTAACTTGATTTAAATCATTTAAAAAAATATTGAAACAATTTAAGCATCAACAATACAAGTTGAAATTTGATAGAAAAATTCAAACTACTCTTTTGATTTGGATCCTAATTTGGAGTAGGTTGATTAGATTGTTTTGATTGAATTAGAGTAAAATTTTCATCTTAGTTTATTTTTGTTTAAATTGAATAAAAAAATAAAAAGAGATTTTATAGGTTGTAAACATAAGGCAAGAATTATTTTAATTATTAAGGGAGAGCATTCTTTGTCACGTTGTCTTAGTCTTGTGGCATGACTTGTTGTAGGTCATGCCTTCCTTATCATGACACTACCATTCACATCGAGTGAATGGTAAAGATTAGACTATGTTGAAAGAGGTTTCATATAACACATGAGGGGAGGATGATGTCCATAAGGAGAACATATGGGGTAAGTTTTTTATCTGAGAAAGCAATCAATCATGCCTAAATAAAGGGTTAGGGGACAAAGATAAGATGACAAATTGACAATTTTAGAAATGAAAAAAGAGAAAGGAGGAAAAATGATACAAAAAGATGAGAGCTTTACATAGTTTGTCTTTGTAACATACATTAATGATGTCGTTAGGGGATTCTTTTAATAAGAAAAAAACAAATAATACATTTTACATGAAAGATCAATGCCATCTTATTAAATGGAAAACAGTGATTGATATGCAAAGAAGAGGAGCTAATTTCATGGTTACATGATTTAACTCTAAATAGTTGCATAATGATCTATAAATTTCTTTGCTTTAAAAATTTATGTGGGGGGGGGGGGGGGGGGGGGGGATAAATTTGTATGAATACTAGAAACCCTAAGATAAAACCCCCAACGGTTGGACTGGTTAACACAAATTAATTGAGAAGGATACATGTGAATTTTGTTGTTAAGATGTGATCAAATGATAATAATTTCTTTATTAATAATGACTTTACAAATTTAAGGAGATGATCCTGAGATAATGAATGACAAAAGTCTTGCTATTGAATGAAATGTTTAGGGGACCCATCAACAAATAAATCAATTATAATCCTTAAGAAATGTTAACATTATTTTTTGCAAAATCTTACCTACAAATAGATAACACTATTATTGTCATAAAATTTAACTGTTGCTTGCTTAACCATGCTATTCATGAGGGGGCTTATTAAGAATGCTCTTGAAAGCTCTGTAAATATTCCTCTTCACCACTTGTCATGTAATGTCTCTTCAATATCTTTTCTCTAAAGAATGATCACTTCCTACCTAGATAATCTACCCAAATTCATATATCAGTGTTGGCACATCTTTACGACCTCCTCTAATGCCATTAAATGCAAAACATCATCATATCCAATAACCTTTTGAAAAAATTAATGAACATATAACTATTGAAGAAGAAACGTTGTGTATAATGTTAGTTAAATGTTATGCAATGACCGTTCAATATTGATAACTCTAACCATATAGGATTATTTGGAATTTTTTAATGCTAAGGCATTAGTTCATCATTAAAGATTCCACTAAGTATTAACTATTTTTGTCCTAAGATTCATATCTCCTCATCATAATTTGTGTTTCAAGCAAGGCTTTCAAACTCATATAAATAGCTTTTTATTAACTCGCTTAAATGATAAATAAATGTTTTTAGGTCCTCACTTACACATGTAAACATTAATAAAGGCATATGAGGTTGGTATTTGTATTACATTAAATTCAAACAAAAAATTTCAGATGTTTTAGTTTAGTTTTAATTTTATTTTTCTTTTCCTTCTACTACCTATTACAATTTCTCAATTTCTTATAGTATTTTCTTATATAACTTCTCCTTTTTTTATGCTCTTCATTGGAAGTCCATCTATATAGTTGAAGCACATAAATTATTTTCAAATTTTCTTGAAAATTAAATAGTTTCCTTTAGCAACCTTAAAAATGATTGTAGGTCTCCACAAGATAGAACCATTAAATATATTTTATCATATTTTCTATATCTTGGTCGTCTCCATCTTCTTATATAAAAATCTAAGCCTGATACATTACTAGTTCTCTTCTAAAATCTCTAACATATGTGCTCTCCATTAATCCTCATAAATGAATAATTTTTTATTATTCACATTTATTAACTAAGAAAATAGGTTTGTAGATTTTTTTGAAAAAAAACTAAGAACCTAAAAAAAAATTATCATGATGGCTTTATTTGATTTTATTGTTAAAGTTTTAATCATTGCAATTTTGTTTTTTTATTTCTAATTGATGTTTTTTTTACCTACATAAAATTGATCAAAACAAAAATCAAATTAAAGTATTTTTTTAATATTAAATTAATAAAACCCATCTAAATAGACAAGTAATGAGAATGTCAACTTTGAAATTACTTATTTTGTATGCAAAAATTATAAATTTTAACAGAGTTTGTTTAATTTTTCTATTACTGAATTTTACTTAAGTTGAATATAATTATATTCATTATTAAAATTAATTTTATTTATTTATTTATAAATTTAGTTAAAATAACCCAACTATTGCTTAATTTAATTTAGTTTAGTTTTGAAAATAATTTTCTTTATTCAATTTTATAAATCTTATAATCAAAGTTAATTGTTAAATCAAATCAGAAGAATTGATTACATGCAAATCCTTAACTAAATGTGAACAAGTCTACTATTTTCCTTAACAAGAAAGAGGCATGACAAAAGGAGCAATCAATAAGGTGTTATTCATGATGAAACCCATAAGTGTAACTAAGTATTTCTTATCACAATACATGTACCTGTTAATAAAATAATATGAACTCTCTTTGATTCATATTCATACAAATGATAATAAATAATCACTTTTTTAGAAGTAGACTTAAACCTTAAAAAATGAGATTTAATTTTCATTCATAATTAGGCATTGCTATGCCTAAAAAATGCTGCTTTTATTTGTACATTTAATGTCTATTTTTAATGATATTGCACTTTAATGAAAATATTGCACTTTAATGAAAGGTATTTTTGATATTTTTGGTTGTAGGTATACTAAATGGAGTAAATGGAATAAATGGAGCGAAATGGATCAATTAGAGTCAAATGAAGCAAAAAGGCCAATGTTGATCTGACACATAGGTGCCAGACATTAGTAAGCATGTTGTCTAGGGGCCAGGATCAAGTGCCTAGGCACCAGTGACGGTTATCTAGAAGATCCATTGAATTTGAATGAATTTTGAAGAGGTGTTTGAAAAGACTCTTGGGGATTTTGAGAGCTCTATTGTCGGCGTTATTTCGGGGATGGTTTGTGGGGTTACCCGTAAGAAGCTGTCGGTCACCGGAATCGAAATCCCGTCGCCCGCTTCGGAAGGACGTTGAAGTATGAAATCAAACTAACCCCATATTTTTCATAGTTTAAAATGAAAGAGCACTGTACCTCAAATCCTGTATCTATCCCGAAGGATAAACACAAGACTTGAGGATGAGGCTCGATCAAATAAACTAAGGTCTGCGAAACCTTTGTATTTGCCGACAAGTTCCCCTATTTAATATAAAATATTAAATAGGGTTTATATTAAGCTGGGTTCAGACATGCTTTCTATAAGGGCAAGACCCTATAGTTAATTACATCCTAAATGACCAAAGTCACTTAAGAAGTCTCTCGATAAAAAT